>NW_017176451.1:267794-268018 GCF_001652005.2 Ceratina calcarata | reverse complement strand
GAAATAGATAAATATAAGCAAGTTCCTGAAATAATGATTATTTAATTTTTGACAGTAAGTCCATTTGCATTTGGTTTTCGATATTCACAGTTCTCGGCAATGAAATACCGTGAATTGTTTAATGTGCAAACATAGGAAATGTTATTTGGAAATACCGGAAACAATGGATAAAATTCAGTATGCATATAATTAAATTTTTCACGAAATATAATACAGTCTACACC
>NW_017176451.1:228136-267442 GCF_001652005.2 Ceratina calcarata | reverse complement strand
CCCGATTACAATTCGGCTCGATCGTATTTCAACGCGTTCAGAGCGGAACCCCGTTCGCCATACGCGTCCGTGAGAATAGAGCTGCCAATCTCTTTCCCTAAATGAAATTCAATTCCGACCACGCGTTATGTGCAGGAAAAAATGTTGCGGCTCGGCGCCGCTACGATGGCGAAAATATTTTTTTCGTGTAGCTACAGGAATTAAAGTAACGGGGCGTGGAAGCGGAAGAACGTTAAAGGCGTCTAGCGCCTACGTTCTGCATATACGCGCAGTTAAAAAAACAAAGAAGAAAAACAAAAATTGTGTAGGTAGTTTGCTGCCACGTAAAATGCAATACGCTTTAGGGAAGACCCGTACTGGAACGGTTCTGTTCGATAAAATCTGCATGTTAATGCGTCCCGCTGTTTTATTTTCAACAATTTTTGTTTTTGCTTGCAACATTTTTATACGCATTTCACTCGTTTATAGCTCCATTTCTTCCTTTTACGATCGCACCTATAATGTTCATCCAATATTTCTATACCTAACGTTGTAAAATCGTACTGATAGGAAACGCGTTCTCTGCTATATCAGGTTTACGTTCCCAAATACTTCGCACAATTCACACCAGTTTTTAATTTATATTTTAATTTGGAAACATTAATGTATGATTATGAGATAGATTTCCAAAATGATAGAATTATCTGAAAATTCAATTAATCCGGTTGATAATCAAATAATTAATACAGTCGCGTCGAAAAGGGAATTGATTAATAATTCAAATGATATTTCCGCTTTATCATCGTTACTGATTAAGAGAGACAATGGATGTCGTGCTGTCCGCAGCCGAAACCGAAGATTCAACTGAATTTTCACGTTTTCTTGTGACGAGAATTTCTTAACGAATTCACAGACTGTCATAACTGTACAATATTAAATCAAATAGAAATAGATAAATATAAGCAAGTTCCTGAAATAATGATTATTTAATTTTTGACAGTAAGTCCATTTGCATTTGGTTTTCGATATTCACAGTTCTCGGCAATGAAATACCGTGAATTGTTTAATGTGCAAACATAGGAAATGTTATTTGGAAATACCGGAAACAATGGATAAAATTCAGTATGCATATAATTAAATTTTTCACGAAATATAATACAGTCTACACCCACAAATTGAAGGCATTGTACATACTATATATATTGAACACTTTCAATTGGTTTTATAGTTATGGCACACAGTACAAAATCCCAAGCCCACATTCATCACCTCGAATACCGTTTTTTATAGACAAATACGCTACGTCGTCGTAAAAAAAGAGTTGAAGGTTGTTTAATATCTCCCTTTTCTCTCTCTCTCTCTCTCTTTTTTCTATTCTTTTTTTGGAGAGTGAATCTGCCTCGATTTAACTCCCACGGGGTTAAACGATACGCGTTGGATACACCTACGATGCGACGAGCAAGTGCATTCAAGCGGAGGTTTTGACGGATTACCGGCAAAGAATTCGTGCGTCTGCGACATTAATTTAAAATAGATACCGAGGTATCGATCTTCTCGCCGTAATTGAATACATCCAGCTTTGTCAAGCGTAAGAAATATTGTTGAATCAACAGAACCCAGAGTAAAAGTGTTAGATTTTAACTTAATCTTAATTGGCCTTGGAGAATAAAATTCTTATCCAAGCATGACTTGGAATAAGAAATATTTGTAGACTGATTAAGCTGTAGACTATTCATTACATTAATTGAATCCTCTTTTACGCTGTCGGTACAATTACAAAGATAAACGCGGCCTCGAAAGACAGGCGATACTCCTAATTACAAAACGGAGCGATACTTTGCGACTACATCCCCGATGCGGAATAAATAAATTCGAAAACAGTCTTGATCTTCGAGCTTTCAGCGCATGATGGACAAGTTTCCCTGGTTGAAAACCGCGAGACCCCCTCGGGATATTGATTAACGCCGAGAAATCCCGTTCACCGTCGTCATTACTTTTACTTTAAACGCGGCGAAGAGCACTCCAGGAAGAAGGTCAAAAAGCATTAGCGTGTGCAAAAGCGTTCCTTGATATTTAAATACCTTTAATCCGGACCACTTCAAACCTTCCACTGAACGGGCAATTTCCTTTTATATATATCGTTAATTATGAGTAAGAGAAGAATTGCCAAAAGGAAATTTCCGCGATCAACAGATTTGCACAATTAATAAAACACGATGTTTAAAACAATTTCGAATATATTACTGAAATTATTAATAACAATTAATTGTACTGTTCAATTGGAATTTAAATACTAGTGGCAACTTTTTTTTAGTTTTCCAAACCTATCAGTGTACTTCTTCAAAAACTAATCTGCACTGCGTTTTTCCGTGCAACTGAAAAAGCAAAGTGTGTCATAACAGTGTCAGTAATATGTTAACACTCACGCCAAACTCGATAAAATTATCTACCATATATTCTAACTTTAACATCAGTTCCAAGGTAAAAACTGCATTTAAACTTTTCGAGGAAATTGTTGTATGTAGCTGTAATTGTCAGATAAATATAATCAGTAGAGGATCAAATAAGGTCCTATGTAATTACCTCGTTACAATTGTTTTCATTTTGACATGTCAAAATTATGTCCAAATCTAGGAGCATCAATGCCAGATTAAGTACAGGAAAGAAGACATAGACTTATTACTGTTTTCTAATTTTCTCCTCTTAGGGGAAATTAATACAAGTCGGAGCAGGTCAGAAATCATTGTCCCAAGCTGTACGTTAACACATTATAAAATATCTCATATGAACTTGATATTTTCAATCAACATGCACTTAATTACTACTACAACATGAAACGTACTGTAATAATTTTTTATACGAATTTTAACACTTAAAATGATTAAAACACAAACACGGTACGGGCGATAACGCAAGTGAAAACGCAGATCCAAAGTTATGGGCAGCGCGCGGCGAAACTACGGCGAGCTTTTGTGAAAAATGACAAAAATTTTGCGGATCGTGCGTGACCGGGTTCTAATACGTCGGATCGTTTTCCTCAAACCCCGGCGTTACTTTCCCGACTCACGACACTCCGTCATTCTGTCCTCCAAAGTACACGCCACTTTCTATAAATCGATTCCGCAGCCACGATACGTTACGATTATAGCAGTACGATCACACGTTGTTCCATGGTTGAGATATCATAGCGAATATCAATCTTTAAAAAGTGTATTGAGATTTCATTTACTAAATACAAGCTATTTTAACGAAAATAAAATTCAGTAGAAAATTGGAAAATTTTATTATTATTCTATTTAAACGCGTGTATCTTCGAAGAAGAAATAAATAAGATAATGGATTTAGAGTCAATAAAAAGTAGACTTTCTGTGAATTTAGTAAATGCCATGCACTAGTGTTTAATCTGTGCAACATAAACAGAAGTATATATTTCGAAAACTAAAACCGTGATTAATCATGTTGCACAAGGATTTTTTCAATAGTGGCCGTATATTTGAAAATCGTGGCTGAAATAAATTCAAGATTTGATTTTCCATGGAGCTGAATTCGAGAAGAACGCCGAGTAATTTTCGTGAGAGTACATATCGCTGATACCGTTACCAGTTACGCGAAGGAGGAAGCCCATAAAACTGCGCGATGGAAGTCTTTTCCATCCGCGTGGAACAAGAGTTCTCCGCTGAAACTTTATCCCATTGTGTTTCCCCTTTTATGAAAAATGTGATGGCGGGAACCGTCCCGTGCCCGCAGAAGGAACAGAAAATTAAACTAGGATAATGTGCTGTTGCCTTGTTCAAATCCGTGAACCCATTCTTCTTACCCTTAACAGAGTCATTTTCTTCTATTCGCTTCTCTCCGAGGCAGCAAGACAGACGAGATTCAAATCGCGGTTAAAAATCAGTTTCCTTATTCAACGTAATTTCGATAAATGACGTACTACGTTACAAATTGGACATTTTAAAGCGACACTATCACCATGTCTGTTAAAACGCTTCATCATTTGGAACTGGGAGACGATCTTGTTAACAGCAGGCACGTGTAACCGAGTTTTCGCGAAATCTGCAAGTAAATTGAAGAGCGCAATCAGACAGTCCAATAAAAGTCGATAGGAAACGATCACGAGCACTTTTCTCAATTATGCCACGTCGATGTATTTGTCACGTTTATAATGCACGTTTTTCTTTATTGACCTGTTCTTTTCTTGCAGTCGTAAAACTGCGAATGAGATGGACGCATAAATTGGCGTCGAGCAATCTAGTGCGATTAACGACTGGAATTGAAACGTTTAATTATCGATTAACATGTAATTTCTTAATTCAACCGACACGTAATGACAACTGGTAGTCAAATATCAACGTGACTACTATTGAAATAAAATTGTCTTATTCCTTTGCTGCAATTCTAGTAACCATTGAGACAATTAGTGGTGAAAATAATCGGATAATGAACGGATCGAGATTGCAGAAGTGATTTAATTACGAGAGGAAGTTTCACTGAGGCTGACAGCCACGTAATTTGTAGGATAATAGAAAAGCTGCGGGTGAATGAAATCTGTTCTCTTGAAGTCTTCTTAACACCGCAGAGAAAGAAAACAGAAATACCTTTTCGCAATAATGAGCAGTGAAATCCATTTGCAATTCTTGGATTTAAACGGCTTTAATAAAATATATGAGTTCTCGCATGCCTTTTCTCCCGAATCTTAAATTATATGAAAAATATATTTATTCAAACAAAGTTGTTATTCATTGAGGGTATATTAGTATTTGCAGAAACTTATTACACATTGAGGAATATTAGGTATGTTTGGATGAATAATTCCTATGCCGCCTGTCGTTCGCACTGCCAAACAAGGAATGAGATTAGCGTGCTAATTAATCAAATGACGTAATACGCATCCGAACGAGCTATTAATCCTCGAAATGTTCAACTTAGAAACGATCCGTCAGCCGGTGGCAATCGATATTCCCACCAGAACTCAGGAATACTCGATGTTCTGTTCAATGTAATAAAAAATAAAAATCCGAAATCATTTACGAAGAAGATAAGAAGGAAAGAAATAGGTTTCTTTAGTAGCAGTTGTATGAAACGAGATGGGAGTGAAAAATGAAAGAAAAACCGAAGGAAACGAGCGTAATGAAAAACGAGAAAAAGGAAACATGAATAAGGGGATAATAACATTGTTGAAACGAGAAGACGGGCTGAGGTGAATAAGTACGAACGTCTTCGACACCGAGGTTGTATCATTAGAATAAATTGATCGTGTCGAATAAAATCTGATTCTTGATACAAACGATTTACCATTCCATTTTTCCATGTAACTACGATGATACCAGATGTAACGAGATTTCTACTGGAAAATGTTCGGAATAGCTCTCGTGAATATTGCGTTTCTACAATTGCTGTACGTTTTCCAATTCATTATTTGTATTTCGATAAACGAAAACGAAACTCTTGAAGGAAAATTAAAAGTGGATGAGACAGCCATCATTCGTAATAATTTTGTTAGTGGAATCAGAAGAAGATCAGGATAAGGAGATTAAACGCGTTCGCGGAGAAAACCGTGTTCACTCGCGAGTGCGCGGGTTTGAAGGGCACAAAGAAAATTAGAGTGGAATGGAAAGGTGGATAAAAAATAAGAGGAAGGCAAGAAGCAACGACGAGGAGGATAAAGAGGAGAAAAAAGAAGGAATGCCGACGATGGGATGAAATTGCTGGGGTGAGCGGAACAGTAAATCTCGCGGTACCGCGTCACGACGATTTGCAGTCGGCGCTGCCACTAATTGCATGTCAGCCCCAATGTTTTGCGTTTTATCTGACCGGCACGTCGCTCCCGCTATCTACCAACCGTTAACTGCCGCGTGAAATTCCACGGCCCAGAACCGCCGTATGTCTCTTCTCGTCTGGCTACGAAACACCCGGCTATGCCGCGGGGATGCTCCATAGAGCCATCACCAACGATTTCACTCGTTAACCGCTGACTCGTTTAAAGAACAAGATATTTACGCCTTTTTTAACGGACCTTGCAATTTATCTTCGCCTGTGGAAATTCAAAAAGCTGCGTTATTCCCGTTGCAAAAAAGCGTATCCGTCTCTTGTGTTTAAATACTGATCAATAAACTGCAGAGTAAAATTCAGAACTTTTATTTGTAGATAGGATAATTCAATTTAGTATAAAATCTAATCAGAAAGTGCAAAAACTTGTAAAAAATGATGTATCTATAGAGAAACGAGAGAGAAATATCGAAGATACTTTCATTTTTTTTTTTACCATTTTTCTGATGGAAACATTTGTTGAAGTCTACATAGCTCGCATATGCGAAACTGTTGTGTAGGCCTCGTTCAATAAATCGTCCAATTCAGGATATTGTAGTGTGACGTATCATGTGACGGTAGGACGATCGGCCGGCCAGAACCATCGTTAGTATTGGATATCGATTATGCAACGAGTACCTCCACGCGAAATTTATCACTCAAAAAGATGAGTTTAGTCGGACTTACAGCCGTTACAAGATATCAGCTGCGAAAAAATTCCTGTATGCGATGACTCATATATTGGTTTACACAACGCTCTAATCGTTTACGCAAATCATAATTGATTACTTCAGTTTTCGTGTAACAAGTCTAAGCCCGCCTGTAAATTTGTCGTGCACGTTCCATTGCTTATTCGCCCGGCAACTTCAAGCAAGGGGTAGAAAATAGGAGGATTAGAAGACCGGATGAGAAGGCAGATAAAGGATTTGATGAAAAAAAGAACACGTGCGCGCATGCACAGAGACGAAGAAAGCACTTAAGAAGGGGGAAATTTTCGTTGAAAGTCGGCAAATAAATAATTCCCGAACGAGGCATTTCTGCGGAACGAAGACCCACCTTTCCGTAGTACAAACTCGACTCGATTCTCGGTTCCGTGCTCGGTTCTCCGTCCTCGTTTCTAGTTGAGCGAGATCCAAGAGGCGACCGTACTCTTCGCCACCCCTTCTGGGACGGCCACCCTTATCAGCCATTGATTTACATCTCGAATTGTTCCTGCGGGAGCCCGCCTACCTGTCGCACTTCTTCCGCTCCTGTTTTTCTTTCTCGACGTCCGGACAACTCCATCATCCAACTTTTCCTTTTATCCTCACCTCTTTGCCCTCTGTGCACAATACAACCGTTGTCCGTGATCGTTCATTTCTTCAACACACGATTCGTCGTGTACGATACATTCTGCCCGATAACGTTTATCAATCTCAATTGCCGTTTCAATTAGCAAAGTGAAATTGATATTATTTTCTCAATAATACTCGTGAATCTTATATAGTCACACAGTTACTCAAATATCTCGTTTTACATCTATTCGTTCATTATTTTTAACAAACAAAACAAGTAAACAGTAATGAAATATACGGAAGCTGTATGTGTGTAATTATATTTTTACTAAAAGACTCGTGTCAAAATATTAATAAAAACGCGAACTTCAATATTCTTCAGCTACTAACCATTGTCTCTACAGATGAATAGGTGAACGGAAGTACCGTATCTTTGACGAAGAGTATTGAGAAGCAAACAATGCACACCGTAAAATAATTTTCGTGAACAAAAAGAAAAAACGAAAACAACCACAGATCTTTTTGAAAGAGTCGTGTGGGAGACTCGTTGGCACCGAGCGGTAATGGGAAAAATCGAGCAAAGAAAATCGAGATTATTTAGCTAATAGAATTTTTCAGCGAAACGAAAAGATCGTGGCCGATACTACGTTTAATGGAGCAGAAATGCGCTCGTAGCTGAAGAACAAATGGAGAGATGAATTCACTCTCGCGCATCACACTTTGCTTTTTACGCTGTTCGTCCTACATTCTGCGCGCTATCTCTTTTTCGCATGCTTCCTCCTATGTGTTACTGTATAACTATAAAAATATTATAACTTTAAACCAAATCGTCTCACGATTAAAGCAGAAATTAAATTCCAATACATTTTACGAATCTATTCACTGTGTACAGTTTTATATAATTCATTACAGTTTATTAATTACCTGTGCTCGAATTTGAACTTCAATTGATTATTTTTCATAAACGTGTTATTAATTTTACGGAACTACTCAAGAAGTTAACTTCAATCTTATTGGCATGTTTGGAAGATTTCTGGGCTATGAAAAGTTCCAAGACTTTCAAAATGCCCCGCGGATTTGAGAGCTTTAAGAGCTTCGAAGTTTCCCAGATTCGAGGGTTTTTAAGAGTCACTCCCTTATATTTACAGTACTTCCTGTTTACGGGAGTGTCGCAACGTTATTTTCTAAATATTAAGCCCACGATATTACGTTCTTATTAAATCCTATGAGTGATGACTCACTCAAATTATCATACAGACTCGTGTTTTGGTATATTAAATATTAGTAGAGGACCCGGTTTCTTGATTAACACTTACCGGGGCACGGGTCTAGACCTCGAGGACGTCATTTGTCACTCACATGGTTTAAAGTGCCGAAGTGTCATTCTGTCAAACTAATAACGTAACATCTTATCTAATAACCTCGGTGCACCGTGTACACGAAGACTATTAAGTGGTGCTTCCATTAATTTGTCGCATACACATTCTCCTCCTATGAAAGTTGGGTTCAACTAAAACTGTCGAATACATGCCACATGCAATACACAGCTTATCCCAGTGTTAGAGTATTGAAGTTATGTCAAATGTATATTTTGTGATTTATAAATGCATAAATTAAGAAACGATTAGAACAGTGTGAAACTCAGTAGCAATAACAAGCGAGACAGGTTTTGTTTCCTCAAGAGTTTTAAGACATACTTAAATTATTGTATTTCAAAATGAATTTCATGCACTAATGCAAATGTATTTGCTTTTATCTTTTTAGTATAAATATTGTACCCGGCTAATATTTCTCAAATTTCATACAAAAAGAAAACGTGTTTATACAGACGTAAATATCGGATATGTTCGGAGCAATGGACTGTACGTGCGAGAGAGTTCATAATGAATAAAGTTATCAGCATGGTAACTTTATCAATTCAGCAAATTAAGCACCACGCCGCTAAATTGATTAATGTCCTTCAATACTAAATATCGTGTCATTTATAGCCATTATCGATTATGCATTAACGTCTGCCATTATACTAAACGGCTCATTTAAACTTTTTAGTCTCGTTTCCGGATCGTTGATACGTATCTACGACGTACATATTAAGAGAAGCTGAAATCGCAATTTTCATAGCTTTGCTTCGTTCTTCTCACTCTATAATTTCTTATCACGTATCCTTTATGGGATATCATGACGCGTATCACCGTGAAAAGGTAGAAGGCGATGTAACTACTGTAAGGTTCCTTCTTTCTATTCATTCGGAAGAGCATCGCGCTAAAGTGCATTAAATCGCAGAGACGAAAATCGAAAGTGGTAAAACGGGCACTTTCTGCCATAATACTTACGGTATTTCGTTATTTCCAATTGTCTGCTCGTCCAGCAAGATGGCCACTCAAAAATTCGATTTTCTCGTCCCCGCCACACTTTTTCTCTGCAACATTTAAACGCGTTCCATTCTGTCTGTCTCTTCGCTTTTTTTATCACTCGTTCGCTCCGCGGACGTATGATTAAAGGCCGATTTAAATTATCCTTCAGTTGAAACACGGAACGATTCAGGTCAAAAAAACATAATATTATTGCTGCTAAATGTAGATGTTTAAAATTTGACTGGATAGCGGGGATATAATTGGTATAAAGAGAACGTGGAGTGCATCATATTTGAAGCTAATTCGATTTTTATTCTATATTTCAAATTGCATTTCGATACCATTTGCTTGCCTATCAAAATTATTATTATTATCGATATCAAATAATATTGAACATTTCAAATTGTATTTTAAATTGAATAGGATTAAATAAGCATTCTTAAACGATCAAAATTTGTTGGAGTTATGCAAATATTATTTGAAGAATCGAAATAATAAATTATTTTTATTTACTTTGCATTGAAAATTCACAATCAAAAAACGTTGTTTATGAAATTACCTGATATTAAAAATGGGAAATCGTATTGTAATTCTCACACAATAAGAAAAATAAATGCATATTTCGCATTAATAATAAGAGGATAAACATACGTATATTGCCTAGTACAACAGAAATGAAAACTGTATGAATGTACGAGTCGAATATATTAATAAAGCGCGCATTGGTTTTGCCGGAAATGTATTTTACGCATGAATATATTATAAGAATTCTACACAGTCCATATACGATAAAATGTTCGATTATTAACACGATTCAACGTTCGCGACTGAATATTTATTTTTTCATACATCCATCGATTGTGTATCAGTTCCACAACATTCGTATCATCAAGTTTTCATAAAAGTTGGTACATATAAAATAATATGTATGAAATCAAGCACTAATTAATTCAATTTAAACCGTCGATTTTTAATCAAATAAGCATATTTCAGTACAATTAATTTTTTACTTGACATGGATTTTGAGGCAATTGATTAAACCATAAATAAAATAAATAAGTAATTTCAACGGAATTCTTGTCGGACATTTAAGGTATACATTCTACCTTCGCGAGGACAAAAAATTTGTGGCGACATGATGTTTGATAATCCGGGACAGATTTGAGTGTAAGGAAACAGTGGGAATCTCGCGAGAAAAAGTGTTACCAGGAAACTAATTTGCCTCCGATGGAAATGATTGCATCTGGTAGGAGTCTCGGTTACCAGTATTTGCTCTCAAGGGATTAAAACTTATCTACATACGCGTTAACGTACACGTACAGGTGCCGTGTGTTCGCACGTGCCTCCATCGGGACCACCGAAAGAAAAGGAAGAAGCGCGAGAGACAATGAGCAACACGTTTCAGGAAGAATGCACCCAGCACGTGCTGCATTACATGCGACCACACGATTGTTTCCCGATTCCCCGGTCGAACTCGTGCTTGAAGTCCATGGGCGAACATCTTTCTTCGATTTTTCGTAAACGAAAAGGCGGTTTCGTCGAGTAACTTTTCTCTAGGTTTCCATTCGAGGACATTGTCCTATTCATTTTAACGTGGTACTCGATTTATGTTATTGAATATTCGATAATCATCTATTTTTCATTAGTCCTAATTATTTGTCCTGACTCAGAGAGTGAAATTAAAATTGAATGCTAGAATCAAGAATGTAAAAAACAAATGGCACACGATCGATATTCAGCTAAGAACTTGTTATAACATATTTTTAAAATGAAATGATTAGGTATACAGAACAGAATGTCGAGAAAATAAAAAATTCAATCGACTTTATACCTTGTACGCCGGAAGTTTTAAAACTTCATCGAACTTTACGTTTCCCAACGGTGATCCCTCGAAGGATCAACACCCGTTGTTTTGCAAGCTGTTTTTTGTTTCCGAGGTAGTGAACTTTCGAATTACTTATACATACAGATGGTAAATCTATCGAAAGCTTCGGATCGACGGAGTCATAATTTTATTCGCCTTATAGGTAGGCAGCCAGTGAACGTCTGATAAGATTTGATCTAACCCCTCGATAAAACCAGAAAGCAGGAATAATAATCTTCTTATGTATAAAAACAGATGGAATGAATGAAAAACATGCTTTATCGCCTGCATTTTGTTAGGATATCACTGATCAGTATCGAACGTTCAACCATTAAGACGTCAATAAAAGATCACAAGTAGTATCTGATATTAAACTATAATGAACGCCGGATATTGAAAAAGTCCCATCTCCTACTCCCTGAAAAAATGTGAACGACAGCCATATCCCATCTTCTGACCTGTGATTATTTTCCGATATATGTCCGATTATTTTCAGACTTACTTCTTCGATGGGTTTGATGGCAGAATCAGAGAATGAATAGAAATTAAATAAAACAGGACGATAAACTTCTTGACATAACGAATGACGAGCGATAGGGGTATGATAAATATTTCGAGCACTCTATATATTTCCATCACTAATGATACCTCTGTTCTATGGAATACTTACATACAACGAATGTTTTAATACTTTTTATCTAAAGTCGAAAAACACGGATATGATAACATAACGTTAATATAACATATCAGTTGACAGTCGTTACAACAAATTAAATAACGAGGATAACAATGCGACAGGAGTCCGAATATGAAAACGCAATTACTCGTTACGGGGTTCGTTAAGAATTCTCTGGATTCTGTGCCCTCCGCTAGTTTCGTTTCCTTCGTTCTATGTTTCTTCGTCACCACGCAGTCGCAAAGTTGGGACGGAACTCGTTATCGGATAGAACGACCGATTACCGCCTCGTCTCGAGTTCGCCCTAGACTTTTAACGCGATTATACGTCGCTGAAACACTAAATTGCACGGGCCGAGCGCAACGAGAGTTAACACCTACGAAAACTACAAGATCGAGTAACGTCACTGACGTAACAAATAAGCGAGCTCACAATTAGAGTGAAAAGTCACGAAGAATGTGCCCGAAAATATTATAAGAAATTCTTTTTCTAATCTTTAGTTCTCATAGTACTTTTAATCACATGCAAGGTGAGTTAAGAAACTTCCATTTGGAATAAACAATTGCTTACTGTTTTAATTCAAATAAATTTCTTATGTATGTATTTACCATAAGGCAGTGCTCATTGTATGAATACATATATTTCTGTATTTTATCAAACCAAAATTTATTGTCTCTATAATAAAATCAATAAAGTATAATTTCAAATGGTGCTTTGTACTGATTTACCTTCTATATTTTATCCTAATAAAGAACGTAGCGTGTCAATGTTGTCAATCACGACAGTTATGTGTATAAAATTTTGGAATTAATAACGAGAACAGGTACGCGTTGTGCACGCAGACAATTCATCTTCATATTGTCGGTTATGAATTTTGCTTGATAATATCTCTAAACGTAGCCGCTGATTAGTCGATAATCTACGATTTTCCATTCTTAATTTTTCTAACAATTCAGTTGATCATTTTTACGACCAGAAATACTAATCTGTGATCTGATAACTTTATTGATCGGTTGTATCGAAAATGTAGGAAATTAGAATGTAAACTCCGTTTCTCGAAAACGAAGCTTGAAATAAAAAATCGTTATTCTATGTTTTCAGTTTACTTATTTCATAAGGAATCCACTTACGCCCGACTGTAATATCCGATACGAAACAGCCTGTGTATAAATCCTGAGACATAATATGCCCCTCTCTAAATCAATGAAGAAATGGTTAAAGTTACTTTAAGCTCTGAAGCAATCCTATAACTCGTCAACTATTACTCTGAATTCGAGCGTATCAGCGAACTTTCCGTGGCAGCAGATTTTCCGGTGGAGACGTAATCGAAAGTTTACGAGCATCAGCGGTGTTGCATCTATAAATTTTATCCGAACTCTTGCGTATTTTTACGACGCTCGACGTGAGTCGAGGGAATCGAGTGTTGCGCGAACAGAATTCCACGGAGGATAGTTTATTTGAACGGCTCGCGCAATTTTCGGCTATTTACAGATTCCAAGTGCCTCAAATATTCAGGCTCGATTGATTCCTTGAGCTCTCGCTATTTCACCTCTACCGAACCGTGCAGTAACGCATTCCCATCAATACATTCGCGATACAAGTGCCCCGCGCGCGTACTTATACATATGTATAGCACCGCACCGGCTGCTGCCTTCCACGCAAAGTATTTTTTAGCGTGTCGAATCTTTGTTTCGTTAAGCGATTTTATCGATTGGACGTCACGGCTGTAACGGTTAAACAAACGTTTTCCAATATTCGTGAAATTTTTTATTTTAATGAAACCTGTCGCGATAGAAGACTGTACATGGAAAAGTCTGTTGCGCGTGAACGTTTCTTTTTACCGTAATATCCATTATAAATATGGCAATGTCCGATAGCTTTATGGCAAAATACATGCAAAAAATAACACAATGAGGATGTATTATAAAAATATTTTAATAGTACAATCTTCAAGGGTTTCTTATGGCCGACTCTGTCTGCCGACTGGTGTTAACATAAACTCGAAAGAAACGGAGAAACTGCAACGGCTTCTGCTAAAAAATGTAGCATGGGTATCGGTGCCGGAGCTCTAAAAATTTAAATGCGGCATGGAAGGGGGAGGGAAACGTGCGAGAATGGTCTAGATTAGCGTCCACTCCGGTAGTTTATCCTGTAAATGGGAAAAAGGGAATTGAGGGGTGATTCGCAAGGAACCTGAAAGATCGAGCCAATCGCTCACCTGTTCCCAGTAATCGCATACCTGTAACGGTGTACGCGCGCTAAACCAATCCTCCCCCGTACGTATCGTTGTTTGGCCAGTTTTACGAGCACTTGCACTCCCGTGGATATCGATTACCGATCGACTTGGCCACTCCGTTTCCTTCCGTCTAATTCTAAAAAATGGACCTGGACTTCGCCGCAAACTTCGGTGAAAATACCAACCACTCTGAGATTCCTCGATACGAAGAAAAATCAATTTTTGGAGACATCGAAATTGTTTGCTCCCGTCCTTTTATTTTACTCCCGCTGGTTAATCAAAAACCTACCGTGTTAACTGGCGTATCAAAAGTTCGTTTGAAATATTAAATTTATTTTTCAAATAAAGCTTGCTTTAAAAGAAAATGATTGACATCATGAAATTAAAAATATTGTATCACATACACTTTCATTAATTTCAAATATTGTTACATTAATTTCCTCCGTCAGCCAATATAACACTATGAAAATTGTGTTCAACTTACATTATTTCTTAGCTTATATTCACCGAGTATATCGAAAGAAAACACGAAAGAACACTTGCATGTACGAAAACGCAATGAAAACGGAGGGAAAGCTTCTAGAGAACGTTTGAGAGCCAATTTACATATTCTATTGACCTTCTGGAGCTTCGCTAGTTCTGTTATCGGAGTAACTTTACCTTTCAAAGTGTTCCTAATATTACACTTCAGCCATTCGGTCAACTTCTATGGAGTAGTCTCACGAATGTTATCCCAGTGTAGATGGTGCGGATGTCCTCTGACGAGTTAACGTATGCCCACCTGCGTGCCCCAATGTTCTTCACAAGTACGATTCAACCCCAATTGCTATGATACCTCCCGCCTAAACGATCTATTATTCGGACCACTCAATTAACGAATATAACGAAATTCTTCTTAACTTTGCAATTATAATGAATGATCGGAAATTATAGTAATAGCAACGTAAGAAACAATAAAGCCAATTTCTTCTTTAGAAAAATTGAGTTGCAACTAAAGCTGACGATAATATGCATAAGGAAAAATTGTTCAGAGTTATATCTACGACATTTCAAGATCATTGAATTCAATATAGATAGGCACTAATTTTCAAATCAAAAATTGATAATTTGTTGAATTCCTAGTAAGTGACTTGATTGCGATTAAACTTCAGCGAACAGGAAAGTTTCTCCATCCCATTCTCCGCACCTTAAGGTACTCTTACAATTAAGCCCGGATTCAACTGATCTTAGCTTTACGCAAGAAATTTCAGTTTAGATTGAATCGCGTATAAATGAATACCACGCAATCACACAAACACTGGATGTAATCAGGAGACAGTTTCGAAAGTTTGGATTGGTCACACTCGGAGCGTCGATGTCCTTTCCACTTGCCTCCGTTTATTACAAGTACTTTTACGCGTGACGAGATACAGAAATACATCTGACGGTCCTTAATTAAAGCGGATCTGATATTAACATTTTTATTGCAATTTATAAAGAGTTACGTGCAATAAGTGAATGAACTTCACAGACCTCTATATGTATGTATAATTGTAGAGGAGTCTACAGTTAACTTTCATATAATATCATATTATAATTTCATATTAACTTTCATACAATAAGATGAAACCTCAGTTATTAACATCGAGGCCTAGCAATTAAAATTTAAATGAATTATACGATATCTTTTCTGCGAATTGTGTGATCAACGAACGTAACACTCGTACTCTATGTAACCTATTGTAGACTAGGAAGTATGCAAACGAGTACAAGCAAGGTATAAAACCGATATTAAATTTTATTACTTATTTATCGTTATATCTGCTATTACTACCAATACTATCGATTTCAGCACCGATGAATAAAATTATAATATCTTCAGTGTGAATTATGTTTTTAAAGGGAGATTTCTTTTGCATTAACTTTCAGCACATGTCCCATTATTAACAGTAGAAAATAAACAGTTATCACGCGTGTAAGAAGTACATTAACAAGAAAGTCGTTCGTCGGCGAATTCAAGAGCAAAAAATAACAAAATGACGGAGAGAAAGTTACCGTCGACGCGCCTGGTTGGTCATGAAAGATAACTGAAACTCGTTTCACACATATTTCACCGCGTATATCTCGGCGAAGAAATAAAATGTGTTAGTAAAACATGCGTTCGCTACGGGATAAACGTTCGACGATTACACGCGTTTATGCTAAAATAACGCGTTATGGCAATTATTCATCAATATAACGAGAAACGTGAAAGGGCAGGTGTCAGAATCAAATACCAACAAGTAACATTAATAAGATAAAATAGAATTTATTATTTATGAACATTCAAATGTCTAAACACACACATGATTACACACTAAACGAGGATGACGTGATTCCGAGATGATAATCGAGATCCCGATGCGGGACATATAAATTCAGTTGATATCTCATGGTTTTTTGTCATCGTCCTTGTACCAATCCTCACTGTGGAAAAAGATTACAATTTTTCAAATTAATTTTTTATCTCTCATTGTATTATTCGACAACCTTGGGCTAGGAAAATTATATAGGAAATTTAGTGGACGATTGTTAAGTCGTACGTACCAGCCGGGGACATTTTCAGGCGCGTCGCATCTCTGCTGTTCCTCGTTATAGACAGTGCCATCGCTGCAGCCTTGCTCACGCGGTGTCACGCCGTTCAAGCAGACATAGAACTTTTGACAATCCTCTGGGTGCGCGAATTTTGGATGATCGACGACCATTCCTCTGGTATCCCTTTCAGCCTCCTTCGGACACTCGAAGCCGTCCTTCAACTTTTTATCCACCGCTCCGCATCCCTAATGAATTGAAAAACGGAAGGTTGTAAAACATATTAAAGTATAATATTTAAAATGTTACGTTAACTAAAGAATTAAAAGAGCCGGAAAATTGTTGTGAGTATAAAATAGGACTTACTTCTCGTCCGGCGCTGTCAGGCCAAACGCACGTGCCACTATATTCGTCGAAATGTAATCCGGTGGTACAAGTGATTGAGATTGCCTCGCCATCAATGCAATTATAAAAAACGTTGCAAACCGATGGGTCCGGATGGGCAAAGAAACCATTCCTCCGCGGGCACTTCTTGGTAGGTTGGGGTGGCTCTGTTTTAATTGAAAATGTAACGGGAATTAAGAAGCACTTTCGTTCTCCTCATCGTCGTGATCCTATACTGTATGTCAAGGACACTAACCGCAGTCGCCAATGACACAGATAACCGAGATCTCAATTTTATTGCAACACTCGGCACAAGGGTTTTTATTTTAGAAGTGTGGAAAGCGATAAAATTCTCAAGGTCTAGAGTACGTTCGATTCTTAACTATAATATGGTCACTCATAAATAGTATAAGTACATATATAAATTTAGAATGAAAATTAATTTTCTAATCGTCTTGAAAATAAATTGTCTAATCTTTATTTATCTGTGTCAGTAACTTAGTTAATATGATACATAGTCAAGGATTGAAAGATACAAATGAAATGATTTGAAGGGATTCCGAAAATTGTTGAGAATCATGTCAATCTTACGTAATTCAAGGCGGTCCCCGCAGTCGACGTTGAATACGTGATCGCATTTGTTCACTTTGCGATTCAGGGGATCGAAAACAAGTCCATCTGGACAGAGCTTCTCCGTGGCAACACCGTCGACGCACTGATAGTATTTGTCACACTGTTTCGAATCCTCGTACTGTCCATCCTTGCTCGGGCAATTGAACGCACCATCTATAAATCAATTGCACGTAAACGAAAGTTTACTATCATTATTCAATGCAATGAAATTTCCTCCGCGTTTTACTCGTTATCGTTAAAAAAAATTATCGAGAAAGTAGTTCTACGATCCTGTGATGGAAAAATACATCTTGTTCCCAAGAGAGTTCTCGTTTCACTTTGGAAAAATTGAGAAAACGAAAGAGAAACTAGTACAAATTTCTTAAATTTCTCCACGTTACTTTGCCTTCGCTGTACCGGAAATCAATGCTACGCTTCAGGAAGCATATAAAGTAACCGAAACGAGAAACAGTGCGAAGTGGTCGAACCAGACCGATATCTCTTTCCATTTCACGTATCTCATTATTATTTTATTTCTTTTATGTAATTTATGGATTTCACACGCTGCGTACGAGCGTGCGGGGACGATAGCCGCCGCGTATACTTATGCAACCCGGTAGATCTGACATTTACGCTTTAGAAAGTGTAGTCCAACTGTCGCTTACACGCTCTCCGAGTGAAATGAATGCCTTCATATTGGAACGCATACTTGGAAGAGACATGAACGATTTTTTAACAAGTTTCAGATACTTGAATAATTATGAAATTTTACCGGTTTCTCGTGACGATTACGATATACCGGAAATTTGGTAGCATTTTAGAAGCTGCCCGAACCGTGTCAGCAAACCAAGAGAAAGTGTTCCGGGTATGTTTCAGTGAAACCGTTCCTTTTTTCTTTCTTTTGCTGTCCGCAATTAGCATGCACTATTTCTTACTTTCGGTTCAAGCTGTAGAAGCCTTTCGTTTTACATGTAGCTAATGGTATATTGTTCAAAAACATGCGATCATGCAATTGAGAAATTGTGAATGCAACCATATGATATATGTGTTCTTGAAAAATTATTATATCAATGTTTCGTTCATTAATAATTTGTTACTAGCCGTAATTAATTAAATATGGATCCAATGGAAAATGCTTTAATAGTATTAATAGAACCATTGGACAAATTGAGTTTTGGATACAGATTTACTTACGTGTGGCAGCGATCACAGTCAGTATCGTTACTGCAAAGGATGCTCTGATCATCTTTATGTGTTTTACCGGCTCTTACAAATTATACGAATTAGTACGCGGCCACTGTTCACCGAGTTACTCGAGTAATTTATATTTTTCAGTTCTCCCTTGAAACGACGTCTCCGAAACACTGCAGCTCTACGGCAAGTGACGAACGGTGTATACCCGATTGGTCCCCACTACGATCATCGTTTCTTCCCCACTTTCGCCATATTTCCATCGATGGATAACTGTCTAGAATCAAGATTGATCGAACGGACCACGCGCTTTTACCCATCTTTCTCTCTTCTCTCTTCGCGGTCGTCGCTGTTCATCTTCTTCCTTTCGTTTTTTATATCGTGACTCTTACTCTCACTTCGACGTCCTTCACTGTATTCTCTACGAAAAGGATTGAATACTACCGTATTCTTGCGAGGGATCATCGCATTCTTCACACGTTTCGAAATACAGGCAATTATGCCTATCAACTCGCATGATCTTCATTCGTAAAAAATTTCCGCCAATCGTGAATCGTTTCTCAGAACTAATGATTACAAAATCAGTGTTCAGTTGCTTGGCATATTTGATAGAACAAATTTCAGGAACGCTTCCTTTGGAATACCGAGAACTTCCAGACTTTATATAAACTTTGTTTGTTCACGGAAATTTACACGCGATTGGAATACATTACCGAAACGCGAGAGTAGCAAAATGATAACACATAGACGCGATGTTGCAGATTAAATGAAAATATTATCGTGAAATTGAATTTCACATACGACAACGATCTGATATAATCTCCAATAGTAATCTTCAATAATCTTTAGTAATCTTCAATAAACTCGTAATAAATGGATGAGTAAATATGAGATGTCTCAGTATCAGTATTACTAAGAAAATGTGAAGTATAATACCTGTGATTATTTAATTACACCTTAATTAGAAATCATAATCAGAGGATAATTTTGGAAGTCTTTTATTTAAAAAATGATCATATTAAAAACGTTTTATTATCCAGGTGGTATAAGTCAGTGAGTATTAAAATCTATGTATTTATGCATTAAATCTATGATGGTGGCTTGGTGACTTTTCGTCTGCTAGGTCCACCAGTAGATTTCGGTCTTGTTGGTGGATTCTCCAAAGCATCCAATTCCTCGTCCGTCAGTTGTCCTTTGTACCAGTCTTTGCTGAAATTTTATAAGAACACATTTTTTTATATGATCGTTTATAGCATTTTTGTACTTTATACGCAATATTTTAGTAGTAAGACAAATCTGCATTGAAATTTGGCTTTTTTTTATATTTATCGGGTGAACAAGCGAGCTTTAATAAGCGAAAACTGTCAGTCGATGACAGCAAACATCGTTGCTTTAACTCACCATTCGGGTATTTTCCTGGCCCAATCGCATTTTCCGGTGCGTTCGTCAAAAGCTTGACCCAATTTGCAACCGCTCCTCCTTGGTATCTCGCCGTTCACGCAAACATAAAAGTATTGGCAGTCCTCGGTGTCGGGATATCGGGGATGCGTCGCGGCGATAGACTCGTCAACCTGCGGGCACGTGAAATTGAACAATTCCCTGGAACCGCAGCCCTTCTTCTGCGCCTCGTCCGGCCAATTGCAGATACCGGTCTTTTCCGAAAAGACCAGACCATCCGGACACGTGATCATGTTGAACTTTCCTTCGACGCAGTAGTAGAACGTGTTACATATTCGAGGATCCTCGTGGGCGAAGTAGCCGTGCATGCGGGGACAATGCGGAGACGGTTGAGGTTTCTCTGTGTGTAATACCATTTTTATTCATCGTTATTAGAAATGTTACCATAGTCTGTGACCTGATCTCGAAGCGAATAGACTCTAACAAGTTGTGTCGAGAACGTTATTCTATTACGCTTCATTGAAATCGAAATTGAGTGAAATCAAACGCGAGGGTTATAAAGGTAGCGCTCCAAAAGTTTCTGATGTTATAATTTGATAAATTATAGTTAAAGTTAGTAATTACAAGAGTTTTCATCGAAACATTAAAGTTTCAATGTACTCACGTAATTTTGGCCTTTTGGAGCAATCGATACCGAACGGTAGATCGCACTTTTCGTGTTGAGGACTGAAATCGTTAAACACGAGACCGTCCGCGCATAATTTCGCGACAGCTTTCCCATCCCGACAGTCGTAGTACTTGTCGCATTGTTCCGCATCGGGAAAGTAACCGTTGGGCTCCGGACATTGATCCGAAACTTCTTCGTCCTCGTACTCTTCCTGCTCCTCTGTTGCTGCCTGCTGCTTCTTCTGTAACGCTGGTACAGCCACTTTCCGACGATTTTGTTCGAGTGCTTCCTGTTTCCTCGTCAAGGCGGTTACAGCGCCTAAAATGTAATAATGATATAACGATGGATATCATTGCTACTTTAACAAAAAGATTTCTATACAATCTGTACCCAACAATTTGTACCAAATACTCAATTCCAGACCTGAATAATTGTTTTACTTCATCTTATACATTGTGCTCTCGTGCACAGAATTTCTCCATCGTTTTCATTGCTATTTCATTGCTATTTGAATCCAATGGAATTGAATACCATTTCTATTCTTTTCCCCGGCGATAAAGTGAATATCGTAGAACGCGGATACGTTCGCGTCGACGGCCAGGAATAACGAATGAATTTGAATAAAAAAAATACAAAGAGGAGAAGGTAAAATGAGGGAATAAAAACAGTGAATGGCAGGAGAGGAGGGTCAACTGGTCGGGAGTATTTTCAAGGCAGCGCGACGTCTTGCGTCCCTGAATAAAACGCCGGTTTTGTAGGATACGTATAGGTAGGTATAACAACGTCAAAGAGCCGCTCCGCGCGCCGGTCGACCTCGCTGACGCGAAGAAAGCGAGAAAGTGCCCGAGCTCCCGTATGTGTTTGCTCGGCCAGAACTTAAATGTCGTTTAATCGCTCAGACCTGTTAACTTTCCAACACTCTATACCGTCAGGCTTTTGATACAAAAGTCGTAGATGAAAACCGTACGAACAAGAATTCGCTGCGTGAATCAGGCAAAGTCAGTTTTTAAACAAATTGAAAATTCTGATAAATGTGCATTTACGGCACTAGAAATTAGTGCAGACAATTATTTAATTCGAATATATTGTACTACAAAGTACGAATAGACACGTGCAGGCTGGAGAAATTAAACTTTCTATAAAGAAGCACGGGTCGAACAGATTTCCCAATAACGAACGATGGCGCAAGTTCTTTCGTGATCAGATAGGAATCGTGTATCCTCGTAGAATGCATCAGTCAAATTATGAATGAATCATGCGAGTCGTATGAGATAGTTCGGACAATATGTATGTAAATCGGGGTCGAGATTTCCATATTGCATGCATATTTTCACGCACGATCAAGCATAGACGATCATTAAAAATCGTTTATAAAATAGAATTAAGAGTAAATTGCGCGTATCATAATAATACCGTGCACACATTTACAATCGACAAATTCTGATAACAATCGAAAGAATAGTTGAATCTATATCGTCATTCTAACGAGTAAAACAATACGGCGACTAAAGGTCACTAGTCGAGCTGTATGTTACTTTATGATTTATTGTCAAGGCATTCCTTTATCCTTTGAATTTCATTCTAATCAAGTACATTACAAATTCAAATAATGAGTGTGCATTTATACAAAAATTTTATTGTTTTCACTGTGTGAAGGGTGTACATAAAAATAATTACAGTTAAGATATCATTAGTTACTGTAAGGATAAAGATTTTTGACAAGAATTAAGACATCGTTTTCGTTAGAATTACTTACCGAGACAGATAATTAGCAGACAGAACACCTCCGCCTTCATCTCGACGGAGGTAGGGAGTAACTGGTTAAAATTATAGTGGTCTTGTTATCTCAGAATCAAGTCACGGTTCTTGGAACGTGAAGGAATTGATGACTAGAGACTACTGGGCCCCATCGAGAGGGTCCCGAGGCCTTATATGCGTCCCCCACTTTTCCATTCGCGAGGTTACAACACTCGATGACCGCGTGGAATTAAAGGAGAACTATTGCTCTTCTGCATACTCGCGTTGGACGACTGCTACACTATAGATGCATCACTTTATACTTTTAGGTAGCGAAAATATTTTTGGTGTCTATGCATCTTCATGATGTTATCTCCCTTTAACGGTACGTCGAATTCAACCGCATCTTTGAATCATCTTAAATTGCACTGAATAAAACTTCGAGTTTCTATTCGTATTTAATAGCAAGTTTCACGATCCCACCATCCACCAGGATATTTTCTGATCCAAAATTTTCTGAGTTCGTCGTAGATCAAAATAATAAAAGCGTATGGTATTCCCGGCAGCCACCAATCGAAGAACAGTGGATATGTTCTGAGGATCTCGTCCATGTACGGCGCGTAGCAAACAACGCACGCCACTATTATTTCGAACACTATGCCGAAGTTAAGCACCCAGTTGCTCATACCCTGCTGAAATAGCGAGTTCCTGCTCGTCTTGCAGATCATCACGTCAGCCACCTGTACGATCACTATACTGACGAAGAAAGCGGTATGGCATGTATATTCGAGGATCTTTCGTTGTTCGTACGTCCATTCCTGGCCGAAGCTGTCCTGCAAATCGTTCACGGAACTGCTATCCCACAACGATCGCAAGTTCAGTAATCTGTCGGGTAGAAATCCGCACTCGGCCATCACCACGAAATACGTAAAGAAACCGGCGCACGCCTCGATCACGCCGATCTGTCCGTAAGACACGAAAAGCAATCGCCGACTGACCAGGTGATCGATGTTAGGTATTCTTGGTTTTCTGTAAGTTTCAAAATTTGAATTGTTAGTTGAATTATGGATCGAAGCGATGAATACCTGAGCATGATATCCGATTCGGATTTCTCGTAAGCCAGAGAAACGGCCGGCCACATATCCGTCCCGAGATCTATGCACAATACGCAAATCACGCCCACGGGTAAAGGTATTCCGAGTACTATGAATGCTAAGAAGGGTGTTATCTCCGGGACGTTGCTAGCCAAGGTGTACGCGATGCTCGACTTTAAGTTGTCGAACAACCTTCGACCCTCCTCGATCCCGGTAATTATTGTTGCAAAATCGTCGTTCAACAAAATCAAGTCTGCTACTTCTCTGGACACATCCGATCCTAATATTAATCAAGTTGAAAATAATTTTAATTGGAAACAGTAACAATGTTCTTCTGATTATCCTTAAACTTGACGGTACCCGCAATTCCCATGGCGATACCGATATCTGCCTTCTTCAATGCCGGCGAGTCATTGACTCCGTCACCAGTGACTGCGGTAATCAAATGAAGCCGTTGACAACTCTCCACGATCTGCAGCTTCTGCACAGGCGAAGTTCTAGCAAAAACTATCTCGGGATATTCTCTTATGATACTGTCGAGTTGATCCGATTCCAAATCCCGCAACTCCATTCCTGTTACCACGATCGAGTGCTTCTTTCCCTCCTGATCGTGCAGGAAATCGTCAGTGATGATACCGACGTATTTGGCGATCGCCCTTGCCGTGTCAGGGTGATCACCGGTAACCATGATCACCTTGATCCCGGCGCAGCGACAATTATAAACCGCGTCCGGCACCGTTGGCCTCGGTGGATCCATCATCGATACCAATCCGATCTAGCAATGTTGAATACGAATGATAGCCGAAACGAAGTGGTGATCGGACAATAGCGCTGATAAAATTACTAGTCTCAAATTCTCAAGAGGAAAGTTCGGGGGGTCTTCGTGAAACACGTAACCCGGCGGGAAAGTATTCACGGGAAGGTCGAGATCGGCAAAACCGAGCACTCGTTCGCCATTATTCGCAAGGATGTAACAAGACTCCGTGTAAGCGTTCCTGATCTCGTCATCCAAATCCACCGTTTCGCTGCCAAACGATACAGTCGAACATCGATCTATAACTCTTTCAGGTGCGCCCTTTAGGAAAATAGTGTGTTTCTTGCCAATAAGGTAAACGTTTGCCTGATACTTGTCGGTGGAATTGAACGGTACTTCGAACACCTAAACGCGAAATCGAATTGTTTCTAGTTTCTACCAGTTTGTTAAATTGTTAGCGAACAATAAATATGAACCCCGGTACCTTGGTATAAGCTTTCCTGTACGCATCCGTGCCGCCTCTAACAAGAACTTCCATGCATTTTAACAAAGCAGCGTCGGAAGCATCTCCCAGAATCTGTCTCTTATTCAAAGGTGGTTTAGGTACGTTCGGAGGTAAAGTCGCCCATTCGGCTCGATTGCAAAGGCAGGCCACTCTAGCCAAGTTATGGAATCCAGGATTCTTAACGTATTTTCGCCACGTGTCAGAGGCCATTACCTCGTGCAATTTACCGTCGTACCACATGTGTCGAACCTGAGCGGCAAACAGCGAAACCGATTTTGCAACTACCGATTTGCGGAAAGTATTGTGATAAAAGAACACCGCGGAATAATAAAATAGAGAAATTTCCATGGAATTTAAATAAGCAGTCCTTATTCTTATACGCAATTTAACACTTTAAAACCGTAAACAAGAAACGAATGATTCAGTTGGCTTACGGTCATTTTATTTTGCGTAAGTGTTCCTGTTTTGTCACTGCAAATAACAGCGGTGCATCCGAGCGTCTCAATGGCTTCCAGATGCTTCACCAAGCAATTTTTGCTCGCCATTCTCTTAGCCGTTACAGTGAGGCTGACGGTCATGGTGGCCACCAGTCCCTCCGGAACGTTCGCGACTATGATGCCAATTAGAAACGTCGTCGAAGTGATCCAACTGTACCCCATCGCGGCGGAGAGAGAGAAAAATAGTATGCCCAGAAAAATTGCCCAGCACGATATCAATTTCATGAACCGTTGGATCTCGCGCGAAAGCGGCGTCGGTCTCGGTGCCAGCTTCGCCGTTAATTTAGCGACTCTTCCCATAACTGTATCGTTGCCGCAAGCGACCACGACTCCTTTCCCAGTGCCTGTTAACGAAACTTCTAAAAAACGGTACGGGAGATATTGGGAAATTGTGGGAAACGCTTGCAAAGTGAACTGGTAGGAAATCGTTCCCTTGTCCATTACCTTCCACTATATCAGTCGAGAAGAAAACCATATTTTTAGCTTCCATCAGTCCGCTTTCTAGCTGTACGTTCGCTGTTCTCAAAAGCGGGATCGATTCGCCGGTAATAGAGGCATTGTCAACCTTGAGGCCTTAACGATAATTAGACCGCAGTTATTGACCCGGATTCTTATTTTTCTAAATGCAATTAGAGAAATAGAATTGCGATCGAACTTTGAAAGATTTTACGAATACTGCACGATTCTGTAAATTTTGTTTACATTAAAATCATCGCGATATCTCGTCGGTTGACGAAGAGAATCTTTTTCGTTGAGAAATAAGAAAGTTACGATTGCACCTACGACGATACGAATTTACCTTGACATTCCAGAATCCTAATGTCAGCAGGTACTCGGTCACCGGTTTCCAAAAGGACAATGTCCCCGACGACCACTTCAGCAACACACAACTCCTTTTTCTCGCCGTCCCTAAGGACTTTCGCTTTCGGCGGCAACATCTGCTGGAATGATTCCATGATCCGCGAACTTTTCGACTCCTGATAGTGGCTGAACATTGCTGTAATTAAAGTCAGAGCGACAAGCACCACTCCGAGGCCCAAATGCTCGTTCGACCCCTTGCCGTAAGCCCCGCGTTCCAACAAGTAATTGCAAAAGCACAATACCGCGCCCACCTGAGGAATTTTTATTTTCGTTCATTACGCGCGTCGCTCGAAACCGATTTAATTACGCGAGGCGTTTGAACACGTCTTTGCAAACGCAATTCGCAAGAAAAGACTTGTGATTTCATCCATTCAATTTTCATATTCATACCCATATGAGGAAAGAGAATCCACCGAAACATCGTTGTAAGAATTTCAGAACGCTGGAAGTCACTCTCGGAGGCGTTAGTGCATTCAAACCATGTTTGTTTAAGAGATCGCGTGCAGCGGTCGTGGATAAACCGTGGTTGGCGTCAGTTTGCAAAGTTTGCAGTAAATCTTGTGGCGCCTGGAGGTGAACGTCCGTTTCGATATCGCGGCGCAAAGATTCCATATTAACGGCAGCGCGTAGGCTTCTGTGCCTACGGAAAAATTGCAGCATTTTCCAATTGAAACGCCCGCGCTAACTTTTGTTAAAATTAAAATGTAATAAAAATGCGAAATAACCAAAAGGTTTACTCGATACTAAAATATTATATCGAGATATCGTAAGATGAATTTACAGTAACGTAACGTGTCTTAATCTTACCCTGTATTATTATTGAATATTCGTAATCAACAGGAAACAGATTTATTATGGAATTTAGGGTCTTGAAAATGAAAAATAAACGTAGAAAACACTGAAAATCTTACTTTATTTATTATAATAATTTATATTGTACAATGAGAAAAATGATGCCTAAACGTGTGATATTTTGTATAATTCATTCTTGTTTGATCCTAATCTTTCTTCAAATGATGTATATCCAATAATTATAAACGTAATACAATGTGCGTAATAAAAAATGTGGAATGGATCGAAAGTAAACGTATACCAGCGGAGTTACTCTGCTTTACCGCAGGAACGTTCCGACGAACGTGGCGCTGATGTGCAAAGGCCGAACTTGTACGAGGATGAGAACCTGAAAGACGCCACGCAGAGAAATCGAGTCGAGTCTCGGACCGCCATAATAGCGCCATAGCGGTGTGTACCTCGTCCCGCTCGTTTTTCTGCTGTGACACGACGCTTACCGACGCTCGGCGTCGTTTCTTCGGGTTGCGATTAATGAACGAATTGCAAATTACGATCGAATTATCCGTTTTGATCGCGTTTAGACGCGCGGTGCGTCATTATATGAATACGGGACGCGTTTAGAGAACTGGGTGTCAAGAACGTGTGAGTGTGTGCTTTTGTAGGTGCTCTGAACGGACGGTAGTCGAGAAAAACATGGAGAATAGGCCGGCGTCGCTCCGATCCAAGCGAGTTTGTCGATTCTGCTTGACGGAATCCGAACCGCTTCATTTCATCTACGAGAGGGATCATAGTAAACCACTCCAGATTCCGCTTACCCTAAAGATCATTTCGTGCGTCGCCATCGAGGTAATTACTATTTTCTTTCAGCGCAGAATCGACGGTCACTTATTCATTCTCTATTTGTCCCATGTTCGGGAGTAACATGCTTTTTGTCGTCGTCCTTATTTTCCACACTTTACTCATTCGTTTCATCGAGTATGAACGGGCTCTGTTGAACTATTTGTTGTCATCGGTGATATTTTTTATCGAACGGTCAGTGAATGACATGGTCTTGGATAACGCAGCTGTCTTATTTACCGACAGAGACGAACACTATCGTACTTCGATTATTAAAATAACAACTAAAAATTTAATTATAGTTGTAAACAAACAATACATTAATGTTTCGAAGTTTAATATAGATCATCGATAAAATCGAATCGATAGAATGCAGTCATGCATCGCCGATAACTTTAACGAGCGCTGTGATTGTAAAATGTAATTTTGCCTCATTTTCAAATAGTCGTACCCTCTACCATCAATATTTATAAAGAAGATAAGTGTTTTCCAAGTAATATCTAAAGCTGTGTTATCATCTACTGTCTCTCCTCGACAGAATAGATTTTTGCGAGGGAACGACTATGCATGTTATCGATTATCGTACACTATTCATAGATTCGTAAACTATCATTACTCACTATTATTTATCAATCAGTAATCACCATTTGTACTTTTCGAGTAATTTGTTTTTCGTACTTTTTTCGTATTTTTAGTATTATTATTATAATTATTATTATTATTATTATTATTATTATTATTATTATTGTTGTTGTTATTGTTATTGTTATTATTACTATTACTATTATTAATTTTTTAAATAGTCTTTTATGTGTTTATGAAATTTTTGAACATTAATTACCTTTGCATATTGTGATATATCAAATTTAAATATATTTTGTTATTACTCTTAAGGTGTATGCAGCCGATGGGATGCCGCAGATGATATGCAACATGTGCCGTTGGAATCTGGATAGATCTTATAGATTCAAGCTCCAATGCAAGAAAGCGGACGAAGCATTGAGGGCTTACCCGTTATCCGGAATTCTACCGCGACCATTTCCACCGATACCGTGCGATCCTCCGGATATAAACAACAAACGACCTTTAGAACAGAGGTCCCCAAACGAGGGAGCCAAAAAGCCTCGCGTCGATAACGACAGAGACAGAAGAGAAACCCGTGAGAGGGAAAGAGAAAGGGATCGCGAGAAAGAAAGGGACAGACAAGCGGAGGAGCAACGTGATTATTACGAAGAAGAACAAGATGCTGGTAGCGAGAACGATCAAGAAGCAACCAGTGGTAAAGAGGACCGAAAATTGGAACCAGGTGAAATTCGAGTGCACGCGTGCGATCAGTGCGAACGCACTTTCCCGTTGCGGCAAGCTCTCGCTCTGCACATATCTCGAGCTCATCGAGATCGCAGTTTCAAATGCACGGAATGCGAGCGAATGTTCTTCTCTAAATACGATCTGCAGAAACACGCAATCACGCACGCTGAAGAGAAACCGTACTCGTGTCCCATCTGTAAGAAACAATTCTCGCGAGCGAATTTGTTGCAACGACATGAGAAGGTACACAGAGAAGAATTGAATTATGCTTGTCAACATTGCGATCGGGAATTCTTCACAGCGGAGGACTTGGAGAAACACGATGAGACGATGCACAAAAAGGAAAAACCGTATCAATGTAACATTTGCAATAAATGTTTCACGTATAAACAAGGCTTGGAACGTCACGAGATGCTGCACAGCGAGGACAAAACGTTCGTTTGTGAGTACTGTAAGGAAGCATTCCGCACAAGTACAAAGCTAGCTCGACATTTAACGTCGCACGCCGGGCATCGACCGTATCTCTGCAAACTGTGCCCTCGGTCATTCCTGCTTTCCCATCATCTGACCAGACACATGCGAACGCATTCCGTGGAGAAACGTCATGTTTGTGAAGACTGCGGTAAAGCATTTAAACGGAAGGAGAGCCTGGAGGTGCATCAGCTAACGCACACGAAACGCACGGGTATGGGATTAACATGCGACGTTTGTCAAGAATCTTGCAGAAACAGAGCGGATTACGTCACGCACATAAAGCAACATATCGAGGCAGGCGAGAAAATGGGACCGGATGGATTGCCACCAGACAATAAAAGCAAACTGGACATAGATTCAGACGAAGAAGAGGAAGAAGAGCAATACTCCGATGGAGACGATGATTACACACCGCCTGCATATATCGTCAGGAAGCTTCCTAAGCCGGTTAAACCGTCGGAGAGCGAGGAAGAGCAGGAAGTATTGGAGAAAGAAGAGCAGGACAGCCAGAAAGAACAAGTTGTATACGTACGGCGCAAGGATGGGAACATGGTTAAAAAGACGATCAAAACTTTGATGCCTATTCCACGTAAAGATGTACAAGATGCGAAGCTGAAACAAACCTCTATTAGCAACCAGTCTCAATCGAATATAAAATCTTCGCAGTCGAAACAGAACGATGAAACGCCGAAGTCTTCCCGCGTGGACGAAACGGAAGCACAAGTACAAAAAATCGTGGCGTCTGTATTCAAAGAACATAAGATTCCATTGAAACATCAGAATGTTCAGGAACAAAATAAAGAATCGCATGCGCCGACGAATCAGACGAAACTACAGCAGAGTACTCAGAATCAGGTTCAGAAGGAAGAGAAACCTGAAAGTACCGTAGTAACCAGTACACCGAAGACTGTAAACACCGTCAAAGTTATAAAGAGAATCGTGGTGAGAAAGCCTGGTGGTACCACCGATACGACGGCTACTACGGTTCCGGCGAAAGAGGACGGCGACGCTGGAACTAGTACCACTCAGACTAATACAGGTCACAAAGTAACGAAGAGAGTAATCGTTCGTCGAATCATTCGTCAAGGAGATACTACGAGAGAGGTGATCATGAACCCCGATGGCACAATAATAGACCCGGCGGAATTGGCCAAACTACCAACTGGCAACGTCGTAAAACGAGTCGTTGTAAAGAAACCCATCGACAAACATCAAAGCTTGGTTCAAGCAGTGCTGCAATCAGCCACAACGGATGTAAAACAACCATCTGGTGCTACAATAAAGAGCAGCGATACTGTATTAAACGAAACTCCTAAATTCGAATTGAAGACGTCGCAGTCCACGCCGAGCGCATCGTCTTTAGGAACGAAAACAACTGTGACTACTACGCAAAAGCCCGCGTCAACGGCAGTAGGAGATCGAGAAACTAAAGAGAAGTTGGAACAGCTGGAAAAACGAGTGGAGCAACAACGTCTGAAGATAGAAGAATTGGAAGCTCGCAAACAGCAACAACAAGAATACGAACCTACCATCGAGGAAATGTCTCCGGAACGTCACGATGAATCTGACGATGAACAGCAGTTACCGTTGAAGAGAGTGTTCGTGAAAAAGAAGCAGAGCATGTATGACGAAGAGCAAGAGTACAATGATACCGAAACGACGGTAGCTTCTTTGTCGACACCTGCAAGTACGCCTATATCTACCACGACGACTCTCGCGACTACAGGAATAGAGAGTGTTCAAATTTTATTGGAATCAAAAAAAGAAAAGGAAGCTTCTGAAACTGAAATCAAAACAGAAATCAAAACAGAAGTTGAAACAGAATCTGAGAACATAGAAAGTTGTATGGCATCAACTACTATAACGACGGTACCAGCATCAATTACGATAGCACCAACAACAATAGCAACAACAACGATAGCAACAACAACGATAGGAACAACAACAACGGTACCGGTAATAACATCGGTAGTAGCAACACCAGCTGTAGCAGCGACAACGGGGGTAATAGCAACAGTAACAGCGCCTACTATCATTAGGAGAGAAGGTAAACCAATTGTAACCAGTTCGAAAGTTTACTCGAATAAAAAGATCATCGTTGTAAAAGCGGAGGAAGCATCGGAGGTTGAAGAAATGAATCGAGAATTGTGCAATATATTAGACTCAGCCGATTCCGTAGTCAAAATGCAAGAATCGGTCCTGAGTAATCTTACTCAAATATCCATCGTAGAAACTCCTCAGAAAACGTGCAGTGACAAGCCGAAAGCCGGCCCATCGAACGTCGAAGATTTTCCAACAAAAGTTGAAACTGACGAAACTGGTTCTGCGGATGAAGAAATTAGTCTAAAATTGGACAACACGCTAGACATAGTGAATGACCAGGAATCTGACAGAAAAGTTGAACCTGTACCCGCTGAAGTACAAGAACTGATGGACCAATCCGAAGAAAGTACAAGTCTCAATTTGGAGCAAGAACTTTCAGAATCGGGGGATATATTTGAACCATCGGATAATGTACTAGGAGTACAAAAAAATCAGTTGTCTGATTCCGTGATAGTAGAACTTGATCACGCGAATCACACGATTACTTTGAACGATACCAACGACAGTCAGGATAGTCTTGAGGATAAGCTTCAACAAATGGAAGGTTGAAATTTTGATTGAAAGGTATTGACAAAGATATAACAAACACGTTGATATCGGAGTAAAGCCTTATTTTAACATCAGTAAGCTCTAATTTTAATCAATTTTACAAATTCGGTAATCGTTCTCGATGATTTTCTGTATGCATAGCCACTACAGTCGTTTTATCGGATAGGTTAGTTAATTATAACATAACGTTTAAGATATTCTTTTATCTTAGATCAAGACACTTCCTACTTTAGTCTTTTTCTGTACGACAAGTATAACCGTTGTACATACCTACAATATTAGCTATTAAAGTCAGAAAAACATAAGTTAGTGCCTAGTAATGAACATTTTCATATAAAGAAAAACGTTTAATACAAAAACCTTTTTGCATCAACGTATAAGGATGCTGCAAATAAAATATAAATACAATACAAGTGGGATGGAAGTTCTAGATTGAAATTTGCTGTAGGTGTGCCTCCTTGTCTAATATTTATGTGTACGTTGTGAAACGAAGTTTCAAAATGATTTCATCTATTACATTCTACGTGCATACGCACTTTCTTACCAAACATAAGACGCGTGTGTATATTGTATATAGTTATATACATCACACAATTAGCAGTGCTCATTAAGTTATATAGTACTTCATGTAAAACACAGGCTTGTATATAATATACCAGATTCAGATTGCGAACATAGTAGAGTATGTTGTTTACATTTAGCCATATAAAACAGCTTTGAAGATTGAAGATCAACATATATTAGCATATATGGATATATAAGCAACGTACACTATGTTGGCAGTCTAGTTAGTCTAGAATATCATATAGAAGTCTGAAACAATTGAAATCTTTATCATTTTCATTTTATGAACAAATGCTCCTTGATGCTGCACACGTTTTTAGATTGTTATTTAGTAACATCTTCGATGTTGGGAACACTTATAGTATTTTCATGAAAATTAAATTTACTGTAATATTTAATCGATATTCGTATAAAAAATGATATACGAACTACATGTTGTTCTATGACCATTTAAAGGTCTACATAAAATACAATGTGTTATGTAAATGTAAAATTGGAGAAGATGTTGATTATGTTATTGAAATATTCTTACCGCGCACATCATTCGAAGATGATAATAATTCATGTCTCTACAGTAATTTTATATAAAACATTTATATTTTATTTTTCAAAATTGAATTCAGCACATATACATAGGCATACGTGTTATTACATACAACCAATAAAAAAAAGAATTACATCAAAATACGATGAATATACAATAAAATATGGTAATGAACGATTGTTTTACTGGCAGTTCACCAATAAATTAATATTGTATAAATATGAATTAAATATTGAAAGCACGTTGTCACCCGAATTTATAAATTATACATACTGCATGTTACATTCTTACGTACTATGTAGAAGAATTACTTGTATAAATTGTATCCTGAGTTAAGATAAATTGTGTTGAGATAAATAAAATAATCGAACATTAATACGTGGAATAATTTATATTGACGTTAAATATGATTCTCTATACTGAAAGCTAAGTAATGCGTGAATTGCTTTTTTTGTTTATCATATAATGTAGTTCTAATAACTTATCAATTGCAAATACAAGTGCAACTGTATGAATAGGCTGCATTAAGTTGGCAGATGGTGTCGACGCTACATAATTTCAGTTCGGCAGAATCGATCTTTGGTTTACGACAGTTTCTATTCAGAGATGCCGATTTTAATCCACTTTTCGCGTAATTTCTCTTTAAAAGATTTTTAAATATAAGCTTAAATGCATTTCCTTATTTTCTACCAAAATTCTATCAAAGTTCCGTTTTAGTGATTCAATGTTCTTAAAACGAATTCGGCATCCCTTTTTACGAAGAAATATGTATTTCTCTTTCTTTTCAATATTTTAACTTAGCAATTAGAAAATTTGTATCAAAACGTTTGTCATGAAATTTTCATTTTAATAAATGTTTGACTTCTTACACTCCTTTTATAAAACCTCTTTTTCAAATAGTGAATTTACAAAAATAGTTATGAACAGTTTTACGGATGAAGTTCGACAGTTGAAAATTAGATGATTAGCAGCGATTGAGAACATCAAGCGGGGTTGCCTTTCTTCTTAGCGGTAAGACTCTGTAGCTGGAAAAATAACACTTCTAATGCTTTCGATTGCTTCACCGTTTTATCATGTTAGAAAAATTGTAAATTTCCCGTATTCGAATCTTTCTTCGTATCGCCGTTTCTCAAAGGCCACCGCGTCCACTGTCTATGTACTCGAACTTCTGTGGGACAGAGACGAGATTGAAAATTTAAACGAGAAAAGTAGAACAGCGTTTATCAATCGCTCTTACGCAAGATATTAGAACGTAGAAAGATTCTCCAACGAGAATTTTGCGTTTATCGAATTATTTATTTGGAGAAAGGGACACACGTTTTAATAAAATTGTGCGTGTTAGGAACTGTTTTCGTAAAGATCTTTTATATCTGACTTTTTTAAACTTATTACTCTACCTCCTTCTCGTCAGTCGCGGCAGCAGTGTACGCCCTGTTGGAATTTTCTGTTTCCTTCGCGGGGCCAATTACGAACGCGTAAATTAATCCAGCTGCCATCCCACCGAGGATCGGACCGACCCAGTACACCCAGTGATCATTAAATGAACTCATCACAACGGCGCTTCCGAACGATCGAGCCGGATTCATTCCTGCGCCAGTTCTCGGCACCTAAAGGAACGAATAATCCTATATTCTCTACGTGTTAAAAAAATTCAAAATAAAGATAAGAATTTATAATCTTATAGAATAGACAGAAAGCATTACAGTTCCATTTATGTTATAAGTATTAGATGCTTGGTACTCTGTTTTTAAAAAAATTAGAATTTTGCTCAATATAATAAAATTATTAGAATACCACGAAATTACTGAAAAATAAAAATATCGAGTGGAAAAGAATATAACGGGTATTCATCTTACGCCGACTATGTGTCCGATCGAAACGGAAAGTCCGATTATAAGGGGAGCAATTCCTTTGCTCTCTGGTTTAGCTGCGTCGCATGCACCGCATACGACCAGAACCAGTACAAAGGCGAGGAAAAATTCTATCCCGAAGCCTTGGACCGGTGTAACTCCTGGGGAGAGAGACACAACGCCTAGGGCTGTTTCCATTCTGTCTGGAGAAAGGGCCCTCAATATACCAGAGCCCGCTATCGCACCCACGCATTGTAATAAAACGTATAACAGGCCCCTAATAATTGGCACCTGTAAAACAAAATAAAGGATGAGGCAGGTGCAACTACATTAACCTGTCTCACGATCATATCTTGCATTCATTAGATGCATCACTGTGAATGAATTTTCTTGAAATCATGCCTCATCGTTGAACAAGCTGAATAAATTACTGGCGAATATTATTGGTAACTGTCTGATCACTTAATCACGCGTTTCAGGGTGTGTATTATATAGTAGCATACATTTAATTGCACTTAAGTCAATAATACTCAGTCCCGTCAGTTTTGTTGCATAACGTTTGAATTTTCCACTACGATGATTAATGGAAAGAGCTAACACTGCTATTAACTTTATTACTTGGACATTGTTAGCAAAAAAGGAATCGATGTGGTGAACTGTACTATTTATAAAAAAAAGGAGAACGTTGGCTAACGACAAAGAGAACAACGGTTTAACGGTACAATACAAGTTAACGTTAATAGCCGCCTTCTTATGGTTAAACTAGTTCCACGATTCATAGCGTGTAAGGTCACTAAGATAAATTATAAGATCTTTGTCTCACCTTGCCAATCACCATTAACCCGAACGTGACAGCGGGATTGACGTGGCCACCGGAAACGTGCCCTATTCCTTGAATCGCAGCAGCCACAGTCAAACCGAACGCCAAGCTTATGGCAACGACGTTCCCGGTAACGACCGATCCGCAGCCGAAGAAGTTCAAAAGCAACGTGCCGAGAAATTCCGCGACCAGCGCTCGATAAAGACCAGACTTCTTATCTGTGAGTTCACCGGCTCCCAAAGCCTCCTTCAAGCTCGACATCTGCGAAACGGATCGTCCAATTTTAAGTCGACTCGTGACGATAGGACGTTTTGAGATAATAAAAGAGAACGGGATATCGGGGGTCTGAGTCAGTCGATCATGTTTACAACCATAAACAGTAATGCCTACTTTTTTCGCATAATTTCGTCGTGTCTACTATTCCCCGTTTGTTCGACCGACAGTCCTTGTCTTACTCTCGGCGAGCGAACGGATTCCAAAGGGTGGCTCCTTACCTAACGCCGTTAATGATCCCGTTAAAGGTAGACGAGTTTGACGAAACTGCGCGGAGAGCATAAAAAGCGTAGAATATTTTAATCTGCTAGAGTTGTTCACAAAAAGAAGGCAATAACATCAAAGGTTCCGAATGAATCAGTATGGCTTTACGAATAATATCTCAATTTAGGGTAAAGCTAAATGCATGTATATAAAAATGCATAATTATGCATTACTATTATACGTACTAATGCATAATTGGATAGTGCAATGCTAACGAGGAAGAAATTTTATCGAGTTAGATGATCGTTAATACTCGAAAGGATGAGACCGTTTCTAATCCATCGTTTATCAACCACTTTGAAAATGAAACCGGCCGATCGTTTAGCAGTTCCGTCGATTCGCATCATAGATTGAGATCGAGGACGCGAGTACATACAACACATGTGCACGTGCTTGCACGAGTACACGACCGCGTGCGCGATTCGCAGTTACAAATTACGCACGCCGGAGAAACGAAACGTTAGGTTAACGAGGGACGACGCATCCAGGTTGTATTACGCATGCAGATCGTCATATCCTCGACTATCGCGACTGATCACCGTCTAGAATTATATACTTAATCGTTTACTCTTCGCCCTAATCGTCACCCACGCCGCCGTGTCATCCCGTCAGATTTCACTTCTTCAGTTATTATCTAGACGCTAACGTTTTTAAGACTATTATAATTACATAGTTAACTTCAAATTTGCTATGCAAAGTAGACGTGTAGGTGGTACAACATACAAGATTGAATATTGTCTAGTTTCATTTTGACTAAAAATAAATATGAATTCTCATTTAATTTCTAATTTAACACTGTGAAACATATTTTATGGTAAAATATCTAAGACAATTTTAAAGGACACTGGCTAAATCTTACGTTGTAAAAACTGAATTTCACATTGCGCATCATCAATTCTATTACGTCAAAGTCGAAGCAAATTTAATGATATTACGGTGACAGATGTACTTAGTAATACTCAGTTCCATAGTAGTGTAGGTCGATCATTTCCTACTCTTTCTTAATTTTCATCCCACCTCAGGCTCAGTTTATCACGGTCCCATTTTCTAATCAAATCTTCGTCCGAGTTTCGCGGTGTAACGGTTAACGATGAATGGGACTCAGCCGTGTAACAGAAGGACAATAATGCTAGAGATGAGGTAGATTGAGAAACTGTCGTTGAGTTTATGTACGAATCGCACGAAAGACCATATTCGCCTGATTCAATGATGGATTTAATTCGGATGAGATCATCTGTGTGCGCGAGCTCGACGAACTACGAGGGTCTCGTCACGTACCTAATCGTTGCTTTTTCCACGTCCCCGTCTTTCTTCGCGATAATGAAATACGTACAGTATTATGTCAGAAGCCTTGAGCTGTTCGTTAAAAGAATTCTACACTGTCTGAGTGAACAAGTTCAGTTTTCCAATTATTTCTGACACGGGGATGGTACCTAAAAATGTAATATGTCTCTTCTTCCATTAATATTTTTAAGTGGGATTAAAAAATGAATAATGGAGAAGGAATGAGATTTTCGCACACGATGTTCTGAATAATGCATTGAGAATGTTTGTATTTGTTCATTCAACTATCGCAATAACGTGCGAAACTTTATAGTGTACGATACTCGTTTCGATTTTTACCTTGTTATATGAAAATTAATAGTATTGTTCTTTTTCTAAGTTTTCCGCAATTACGATGTTAATGAACCTGCGCCGCGAATGATGTTTAAAGAAAACAGACGTGACAATGAATGAGTACGTGTTTACGTTAACGGGTTCGCGCGTCAATTATTATTTTATCTACGCTCATGCTAACGAATGTTCAGATGAACTCACAAGTCACGTAGAAATCGAAATCATTAAACTATCTCGCGTCAACTAGATATTTTCAGTGAATTTCAGCAATCATTTTACGTAAATTGATGAAGAACGTCAACGAGGGTACAGATGGATACACGAATGTCAGAATCGCATTAAAAATTTGTTTATTTTGATCGCCTTCGTGTTTATTCGGCTTGTACACGTTCGATGTGATCTGAAACAGTTAACCATGGTTCGTGCAAATAAATTATTGGACGTAAAATGTTCATCGAGTCAGGCATCTGGTAGGTGAATCGCACGAACACGGGTGTCATTAAAGATGTCGTTCAAGCCCGATCTAGCTCGGTGTCTGTACGGGGGTGTTCGATTTTTTCCGATGATGTCACGCCGCGAGATCATGTTCTCTCGTCCGAGCGCGATGCATTCCAATTTTTCAGTTTAGATTCGCGGAATTCGCAATTAGCGTTACTACGCAATTACTTTTGTACTTAAACTGAGAAAAAAACATGAACACATTCTTTTTAAGCTCAAGGATATCAAAATATTGTGACAGAAAAACAGTTTTAATATCCTAGAATAATATATCAATTTACGTCTGCTCTGCCAATTTTGTGTTCAGATTCATACCTATTTCTTTCGCTACTAATAACAAGCTCCAATTTTTTGGGATAAATTCGACATTTC
>NW_017176451.1:189432-226550 GCF_001652005.2 Ceratina calcarata | reverse complement strand
GACTACATTCACTTTTAATTATTGCTATATATATATATATTTTTACACGAAATTGAATGTTACTGAAATCTTTAACACTAATTTTTCATGATCCATTTTTTAACAATTATGATTCACTGCACGTCCTTCCAGCTGCTTTCACGAAGCTATCAACCATGCAGTTTTCCTGTTACGGGTTCTCGGAATTCACTACGGCAAACAGAATCATTTACCTTAGATTCCATACGACCTCATTAAATTACCCGCTCACGCTGTATTTTTCCCTTCTATTAACATCGCGCACAAACGCGTTATTTGAGAATATCGCCTCGCGATCCTTTCCTGGATATCATTTAACTAGATCTATAGTACCGCGAGAGACGAGACTAGAAGATATGTAACAGGAACTCATTAGTTCCCTTTTGCCTAGTAATGGTAATTACGTTGGGAGTAGCAGTAGCACGCATCTGAAATTCCGCGTTCCGTGCGCTTGTTCATTTTTGTGTTACCTTCTGATCCTTCGATCAATGGCACGGCCTGCGGAAACCGGTCGATTTCGCGTAAATCACTCCGACGAATGTCTTCGACGATTTATCGTCGCTGAACTGTGTGGCCATGAACGCGGATATCCCTATATGGCGGTAGTACAGGTGCACGATATCTCCCCTTATCTCCCATCATCTCTTTCTCTCTTACCCTCCTTTCTTTAACATAGGTTTACGCGGATTAAGTGTCTATCGAATCACCCCATATAGATCCAGCAAACAGGCATCGCGCGATATACTTCGTGAAATTATGAAAACTTGAAAATCAGCCTGGAGACTAAATTTTCTGTATCGGATTTTATTCTGAATAAATTATGTGGCCACGATACTTTCGTTTTATAATCTCCGGTTCAAAAATTCTGTTTACCTTCAGTATAAAAGTACAGCTATGATCACGTCTAGCATCTATTTCTCAATACCTTTTGACCTATTCTACTTTTCCACCTTTTACCTTGCTTTTTTTCTACCAACACACGATACCGTTCAACTTCCGAACCGGCAGTGACTACCACTCCCGGTCTGACTAGTAACGCACTTATTCCATTTTTTCCGTTTAACCAACAGAGGTTCTTTCCATTATCGTAAATTGTACGTTTCGCAATTTTTGGGAGGCGCTTGTAAAATAACATGTTTTGTTAACCTGTCTGTCATTCGATAAACTATTCTTAGATATACTGGTTGGTAGCCAACGAAACTTAGCTTTAATTTTACAATATTTTAGTTTTAAAATATTTTGTTGTGCATGATCATACATACTATTAAAATAAAATATATCGATTCTTCCAATACTTCGCAAGTTATATACAAAAAAATATCGTGTAAATATGCATTGGGAAATGTCACTTGTAGTCGAATAAATAAATTGCAAAATTTTGTAGTTGTAAATTAAAAAAATATTACAGATGTAATTAAAAACTTAGAGAAATATGACAACTCAAAATACAAACGTAATTTGAAAAATATGTAATTCTTAGATAATTACTTTCCATAATTAATGTATATAATTATAATTATTATATATTATATTATTATTATATATATACATATAATGTATAATTATGTAATAATTATTACATGAAATAACAATAAGTAGTTTAACATAAGAACAACTGAAAATATTCAGATTGGTCTGATAAATGAAAAAACTCACCTTGAAGATATCTTAACTCGAGTCAGCTATTTCTTCTGTGTTAGTTCTGATTTTTCAGGTGAACCCTGTGACGGGGTGGCAGCTCCGTGGAGAAGCGAACGCGAGCGCAAGAGTTGCTGAACGACAACTGTCGAGGCTCCCGAGGCATAGAAACCAACTGGTCTCACGTAGAGGTATGTAACTGCGTCTGTTCTCGTACTCTGACTAGATGCGCTACGAGGGTAGGGATATCACGGTTAAAGCATACGCCGATCTCCAGGTAACGCGGTTGTCTAAGCTGTACGGCCGCGCAATCCACAATGGAATACATCGTAAATATTAATCATCAATTCCATCAAAAACACTTTTTTCCACGTTGTTTCAATTTGTTGAAATAACTCAACTTATCTCCCGAACTTAAAAACTTAATTAATTTGAATGCTATATGAAATAGTTCACAGATCATCTAGATAAAGAAAACTGCACTTGAAATAGAAATTAATCGAATAAAATTCAATAAAACGATTGCGAATTTGTAGAACTCGAGACGTTCAGGAGTTTGTTTATAGAGATACTAATTTATGGCAGGAGGTGCGGCTATCTTTCATTGGTTTACTTTATTTGTAATGCACATTGCTCTGACTATCACCGACACTGCGATAATTGAACTTAACGAGAATAAAACCGACAACCTTCACGTTTTAACGAAGAAAGCTACTTTTTACAATACCCGGAACCACTGAACACTCGAAAAGAACCGTTTATAATGTTAGTGAACGTACGTTTACACGATGTCCTATTTTTATTTGTTGTCCACATCTTCCTATTGTGCGAAAGTCGACGCTCTTGAAATTCTTTTCGATAATTTTTTCCGCATAACGTAACAATAAGTTTATTTTCTACATTTCAAGAGAAGTCCGTTTTATCGTTTATTAACGTCGATAATCGGAGAATGAACGAGATAATTATTATATTCCAACTACAAAACGGAAACATAAGTCGTCAATGGACACTTCCGCGCAGAGTCAGCCGATGCAGAACGTTACCAGTTATATATTTGCGTTGCAGAAAATGCTATTTCATAATCTACTCCTTCGCTAAATAATTAACAAAAACCGAATAACTTCGAACATAGAAATGAACTCTAGTTTTACGATATCCAACAAGTACCTACGAATTATCGAGACCATTACTTAAGTCTGCGAAGTACGCAATTAGTGTTCTTAATTGACGTTTGTGACATATTTCATTGAACTCCTGATCCAACCTCGACTTCGATTTGATCCTTTGATGTCATATTAACGAACATCAGTAGATGACTACGTACTACATAATTTTTTTCTTACTTTTATTCAAATCTTATAATAAAATAAGAAACGTGAGATCAATTATAATTTTATTTTTGAAATATAGAAAAATTTGGTTGGTTCTTATTTAATATTTGTAGAAGCTAATGACCTTCCGGATAATAAACCGTATTCAAATTAAAAGGTGTCCGTTCCCGATTTGCATGCGACCGTCGGATATAGTGTTACTGTAATAAGATTGACAGGTCGCAGCGTACACCCCTTATTCGTTCATCGTTCTTGCTGAACGTTCGCTCGGACGTGGCACCGATATGTAGATTTAACGGTTTCCATAGAAGCCATCCGACCCGTAACGGTGACAATCGTTACATTAGAAACCATTAATAAACGTCGGAAATTGACTGTCCTTTTAAGTTTATTTATAATGAGGTTAAAAAGTGAATTTCCGTTACATGCATCTTACGAGTTCATCTGCAGATTTGTGATATTATAAATTATTTGTTCATTATTGAATGATCAATTGAATTACGGTATAACATTTTCATGAATGATGCAATTTAACGAGAGAATGCTTTCGCACTTGATCACAATGGGATATAAAAAGCAATCGCACAGGATGAATCGTTTAATGTTACAAATTGATCGAACGGTCAATTTGCATTTCTAAACGCAACGCTGGCGCACGCCTCCGCTGATTCTCTACTCGAGAATGATTTAATTCGTGTTCATATATCAGCTTCTTTAACGAGATTAACTTGCCGCGTTATGTTAATTAAACTTGAGTGGTTCGCTATAAAAGGAACAATACAATTTTATTCGTCAGTTTAATTTTATGTGTCTATACGTTTAATTTACAATAATTATATTTACCACTTTATACCAAATTAGGCTGTTATAATATTATTTTACAATTTCAAACAATGTTTATAATGTTGTTAGACAGGGAAATTAAAAGCCCTTAGAAGTTCGAGTGAACTCATAAAATGCACGTCTGTCATTTCACGGAGTACACGCAAGACAAGACAAGAGTACGTGGGGAGAGCACGTTAATACGTTCTTAGAAATAATATAACAGGATCATCATCGTCATTAGCCATCCTTTCGCGGTTCGCTACTGTCAACTGCTTCATCGTCTCATTGTTTTTCTGCAGTAGCAGATACAAGTATCCACGAGATAAGAATGTACACATTTCTTCGCGTTACACGTTTAACCCGTTCACAATCGTTCTCATAGCTCGTGCATAGGGTTATTACTGGCAATTATCTTCCCCCTCGAGTCTTGTTTTTTCTTTCACTGAAATCTAACTGTTCCTCGATGTCGATGAACCGAAGCTAGTTCGAATCAACTGGATCGCTGGTTGCTCTGCAATATTACAAACTTCATCAGACCTTCCATTTTTTTTATTATAGATTTACTAAAACTCATGTTAAATAAACAATTTGCAAAAATAAATCAGGAATCGCATTTATTAGAAGGAAGAGGAATGCGCTGTGTGTACTACCATTTTAATTAGATTTCGATAAATTGAATCCGAATTCGTAGCTGTCGTGCGTCAAACACAGAAATCTTAAACGTAATGAAAACCAGTCGCCTCGCCTTAAGACACACCCTAATCTCTTTTGGTTCTCGATTTAGAGCCCGCGTATGCACTTTCGTGTCGTCCTTGACAAAGCCCTCCTTTAAAAACACGAGTTCATTAATCTTCAACAGCTCGAGATTTCTTTTCTGTGTACAAAAATGGAACGGAATCATAAAATGTCTCGGATTTAACTAAGCAAATGTTACGTCGATGTTATCAAACGCTGACTAAGTAACGAGCGTTACTTATCAATAACAAAGTGCAAGTAAACTTAAATATTAAAGCGAATTATAATTGTCATTAGAAATTCTAGAAAATATAATATGAAAATAATTATCATTAGAAATTGATTCCGAGAGAGTCGTTATCATTAATCAATTCGTGTACCACGTTTTATCTATAAATATTCATGGAAGATATGATAATCACGTAAACAGTAAAGCGTGTGCAGTGAAATTGCAATAATTATGTAATCGTTATCAAGCATGTGCATCTGATATTACGGTAAAAGACTGGTGACATGCAGAAAGACGGGAAAATTTATATTAACGTCTACTTCATATTTTTATTTTCCACGCTAGAATAAATTTAATAAACAGATAACAGTTGCATAAAAGAATATTCGAAATGCGACCGAAAATAACATTGTTACCTCAAAATATCCCGTTTAATTGTTAGTCGTCGAGATAAAGAAATATTGTGTAAGAGTATTCGCAATTTTAGTATTTGGGCACGTCCTAACGTTCGTTGCAGGTTATAAGAACGAATAGAAGATACTGCAACTGCAGGTGTTCTATCGCTCCTCTTTCTCATTGAAACCATCGACTGACCTCACGTATGCTAATTGTCGCGGTCTTATCTGCACGCGAGCTTACCATCACTGGTAATATCGGTTAACGTGCCCGCTATACGTACGTGCAGGTAGCCAGCGAAAGGTGCGAGGATTGATTTATGTCGAACGTAAAAGACTTCTTATGATTAATTCTTGTATTATTTCGTTCAATAAATAGAAGGAACGATTTTGAATAGATAATAAATTTTATACCGTAAACTGTTATTTGGAGCAACATTCTAATATAAAAATGAAGATTTTATATAAAAATAATAGAACATTTAATATAAAATTGTTTAAACGACTATTTTACATTGAATAAAAGTAAATCCTAATCAGGGGCGATGACCAGTTTTTGCAGTAGGTAGCTAAAGTAAAGGAGACCGATGCAACTGCGACCCACTTGCAAATGGTATCGCCTATAAGATCTCGGCCATCAGCAGGAGAGCTGTAGACGTCAGACGTTGCAGGCGATGACCGGAAGTCGCGGTCGAAGACTGCCCGGCGACCTTCGTACGGAACTGTTATCACCGTCCTTGATATCTCGCCGTCCAAGTTAGAACCAATTACGTCGTGAGACTTTTTGTTAAAAAGTACAGCAATTTACAGTAAGCGTGTTAAGTCGCGTGTAAAAAAGAAATGGAAGTAATTATTTGTGATCATACAGCATGTTTTGAACAAAAACATCGATCAATATTCTTATGATTAATTCTTGTATTATTTCGTTCAATAAATAGAAGGAACGATTTTGAATAGATAATAAATTTTATACCGTAAACTGTTATTTGGAGCAACATTCTAATATAAAAATGAAGATTTTATATAAAAATAATAGAACATTTAATATAAAATTGTTTAAACGACTATTTTACATTGAATAAAAGTAAATCCTAATCAGGGGCGATGACCAGTTTTTGCAGTAGGTAGCTAAAGTAAAGGAGACCGATGCAACTGCGACCCACTTGCAAATGGTATCGCCTATAAGATCTCGGCCATCAGCAGGAGAGCTGTAGACGTCAGACGTTGCAGGCGATGACCGGAAGTCGCGGTCGAAGACTGCCCGGCGACCTTCGTACGGAACTGTTATCACCGTCCTTGATATCTCGCCGTCCAAGTTAGAACCAATTACGTCGTGAGACTTTTTGTTAAAAAGTACAGCAATTTACAGTAAGCGTGTTAAGTCGCGTGTAAAAAAGAAATGGAAGTAATTATTTGTGATCATACAGCATGTTTTGAACAAAAACATCGATCAATATTATGCATTGTGATTTATTTCGCAATTGTACATAACTACTTATAAACAATTTCAATTTCTCCTACATTTATAAACTATAATACATATTTACAGATATTGATTCTAGTTTAATATGATTTACATCTGAGTTTTCATGAATTTTTTATAAGCAGTATATATTTTATATCAGTGGTATAGTTCTATACGAGCACTTGTTTCGTCAATTATCTAATCACCCTCGTTCCCAGTATAAGAGGACTGGTAAAAGTTAGTTTCATAGCCGTGAGATGCAATACATGTATCCAAGTATTCCTTAGAAACGGATAGAAAAAAAGGCACACGCGACGCACAGGATAGGAGTGTCAAGAGCAAGTAACAATTTAGCGGAAAGTATGGAATTATCATAGAAAAATGAGATTGATCACGTGAACGTATTTATGCTCAGTGACCATCTCTACGTCATGCAATTGCGAACAGGGGGTTGGCTGTCAAGGGCATCGTGTGCACGAGATCTTCGTACGCTCGCACGGTCACGCTACCCATATTTCTCGATAGACTAACATCTCGGATAGGTAGCCTCAGTTAGCGTAAAATTTCGCTGTTGTTGTTACACTACGACGCGTTGCCGGTTCCTTGTTCTTGGCGCCAACCGCGCGGCACGTGCTCGTCGACGTCGAAAGTGCGCAGTGGCGACGTGGGGTTTATGACTGGTCGTGGCCTAAGTGTGGACAAGGGTGAAAAGAATCGGCCCCGTGCCGCGAGTCGGCTAGGGGATGCGACGTCCAGTAGCCAACAAACCCTCCTATCTGCATCTTTGGCACGAGTTTTTGGCCATACAGCCGACGGCCAAGCACTGGGCGCATAATTCTGTGAGTACCGTTCTACGATTCGCATCATCTTATGATACGAAAACTGAAAGATCTAATTCTGTGAAAAAATTAACTCCTTGAATTGGAGAGAAAAGTAAATATTTTTCTATAAAAAATCAAATTAAATGGAAAAGGAAAAGGATAATTAAATTTGGTTATTCACAGATGATTTAACTTAATGTTTATATCACGGTATAAAAAGTGACGGAAACGATTAACTTAATAGGTATAAAACGATGGAAGAATACTAGCCTTGTATTAGAGACTATATTGTTTGTGAAAGGCGCAGACATATCGTTTTATTCATCCGGTTTAGTTTTCTCTTGGAAGTGTAACGCATGCATGAGATGATAATGATACGTTGATAAGAATAGTAGTGATTTTATCGAATGGCGACTGCTGGAGAATATAAAACGGGAGAGCATAATACTGACAGATTCAGGTTGCAAAGAAAATGCCTAATGAAGAAAAAGACTGTTAAGTACTTTGGAAAGTTCACAGATTTAATGATGGTAACAATTGAATATAAGCAACGAATTACAAGCAACTTGAACATATTTAGTTGAAGCATTTAATTATATTTCTTTATAAAAATATTTGGACATCTGAGGAGGAGAATTTTATAACAATGCTGGATATCTTAGCTCCTTGCTCGTCTTCCTCGCTTGATACATTTTTTATGACTACAATTGATATTCATTGTCAAACGCTGTTCTTAGGCGAAAATCACATTAGCATCAAGAAATCATTGATGACATTCACGACTAGCTGACAGCCGAGATGCTAATTGAACGAATTTAAACATCAAATTAGCGATGTCGCTAATGCAATCCGGAATCATGATCGGACAAAGAAGAGATCCAGCAGTAACACGGAGCGTTTCATACCTGACGGGTTTGCAATTTTGTATTGATCGTCCGCGTATCGACATACAATTTATTTCAACCATGAATGTAAATTACGTTTACTCTTTAAGTATTTATCCTGGTCGATATACATCAAAAGTTCATATGTGAATCCAGCGACACATAAATTTTATATTTGTAATAAAGATTTGATAGCAAATTATGTTTAGAAAATTCTACTCGATCTATAATCTAATATTAAATGAAAAGGAAAAGGATAATTAAATTTGGTTATTCACAGATAATTTAACTTAATGTTTATATCACGGTATAAAAAGTGACGGAAACGATTAACTTAATAGGTATAAAACGATGGAAGAATACTAGCCTTGTATTAGAGACTATATTGTTTGTGAAAGGCGCAGACATATCGTTTTATTCATCCGGTTTAGTTTTCTCTTGGAAGTGTAACGCATGCATGAGATGATAATGATACGTTGATAAGAATAGTAGTGATTTTATCGAATGGCGACTGCTGGAGAATATAAAACGGGAGAGCATAATACTGACAGATTCAGGTTGCAAAGAAAATGCCTAATGAAGAAAAAGACTGTTAAGTACTTTGGAAAGTTCACAGATTTAATGATGGTAACAATTGAATATAAGCAACGAATTACAAGCAACTTGAACATATTTAGTTGAAGCATTTAATTATATTTCTTTATAAAAATATTTGGACATCTGAGGAGGAGAATTTTATAACAATGCTGGATATCTTAGCTCCTTGCTCGTCTTCCTCGCTTGATACATTTTTTATGACTACAATTGATATTCATTGTCAAACGCTGTTCTTAGGCGAAAATCACATTAGCATCAAGAAATCATTGATGACATTCACGACTAGCTGACAGCCGAGATGCTAATTGAACGAATTTAAACATCAAATTAGCGATGTCGCTAATGCAATCCGGAATCATGATCGGACAAAGAAGAGATCCAGCAGTAACACGGAGCGTTTCATACCTGACGGGTTTGCAATTTTGTATTGATCGTCCGCGTATCGACATACAATTTATTTCAACCATGAATGTAAATTACGTTTACTCTTTAAGTATTTATCCTGGTCGATATACATCAAAAGTTCATATGTGAATCCAGCGACACATAAATTTTATATTTGTAATAAAGATTTGATAGCAAATTATGTTTAGAAAATTCTACTCGATCTATAATCTAATATTAAATCATAGAATCACGTCGAATGATGTTTAAAAATGAAGGTGTCTAAAATTCAGTATATAATTGAAATTCTAAAAGAGATCTGCTTTTTTTATTTTCTTCACTTTACTGTGGTATTTTTTATTTAGTGACTTGATTTAGAAAAACATACTGATTCGAGTGAGTCGGTCTTTTAGACACAGGACTACACTTTGCCATTGCGTGTTTGTCATTTGCAGTTTCACAAATCGACTGGTATTATGAATGTCTCCACCGTATTTCCGGAAGGACTCACTGAAGCCGAGAGGTCACGTCATGCATCGGCGAACGCGAAAGATGACGAAGAGATTCAGGATAGATACAATCGTAAGTCAGATATCAATCCGTTTCTATCGGGTCATAGAATTCAACATTTACAATTTTTTTTTCTTTCCTTTCCGAGTCATACTCTTTTCTATCGCGCCTTGCGTCACGCTTATTTCATATTGTGTCAGGTTGTTTCATAATTTGCGTACGTATCTCGTTATGGAAAGTTGTTGCAAACATACATAAACAGCGAGTCACGTAATGAGTGACATAATCGAAAAAGTGGTGGTTTTGTTCAGATGAATCAAAAATGTAAGATTCAATAACGATCTTGTTGTTATTGCCAAGTTTCCCATAGCTAAATTCTCTTTTACATTTGACCTTGCAGTTAAATATACCGCACATCAAGTCTGTTATTTTAGATCTCGTTAAAATTTGGAAGTAAATAATTATAAACAACGTAACTGTTACGTGGCACAATCCCTACGAAGGTATATAAATCTAACGGTATTAGCATACCGACGCGTGACGTTTTCACATAAAATAAAGGCGTGGAAATGTACCGTGCACGTACGAGAAACGTCCGTTTACAAATCGTACAGCCAGGCTCATACGTCAGCGTAAACTTATTTGTGGCGAGAGACTCCGTGATTCACTATTTGTTAGTTTGATATGCAATTGTTCTACGATATCCCTGCGAGGAATCACGTTATCCGTACTCATTGCCAGCGTGAACTCATCCTTCCTTCCAGCAAAATGATTATGTACTTACCTTGAAAATAGCTTTTACGTTCCTCGGAAAACGATAGGAAAAAGTTCTCCACTTGTTTATATTGAAACTATAGCAAGGGATGATTAAAATATCATTATCAAATTAAATAGGTATTCAAATCTCTATTATATTGCTGAAGATCATAGGAACAGGTTGAAATTTTGTAGGAAAACGTTAAGAAAGAAATTCAAAAAAAGGAAGACATTTATTGAAGTTCAAGATATTTAATTCATAAATTATGATGTAAAATGGATGAAAGAGAGGAAGGATAAAATTATAAGGAATCATTAATCATTTAAGATTAGCGTTTTATCGACGGAGAAGTGGTTAATTTTCCATTGACTAAAAGAATTCTCGGTAGATCGCGACTCATTATTGTTTATAACGAATGCTAATTTATATCGATAATCATCTAATTATTATCTGATGGTTACCATCTGAAGTATGAATTAAAATTATCTACGACACTATTACTGTTTCGAGTTAATTTATCGCTTCCTATTAATCTACAAAATCGCCCGCTATGCGCCCAGAATTAACTCCATTTCGTTTTATTCAAATCAATACTGAAATAAACCATTTTCATGTAACGCGTTCGCGCATAAAATTATGATACATCATAAATTCATTAGGCAAGCGTAAATCATGGTGTTAAAAAGACATTAAGAGAATACTATTAAACGCTCAAATAGTATAGATTTGAAAGATCCATCGATCATTTTACAACTGAATTCCATTCATCATCTCTTCTCTCAAGATGTAATACTTTATTCCTTTAAAATCGATCTTGAAAATTGCATTCTTCTATCCATTTAAAGTCGTAAACATCGGATCATTCGTCTAGCCATTATTGATTGAAGAATAATGTCTCTCGTCTGAAAAACAAGACTGGCTTTTGCTAAAACGATCCGTCGGTGCGGTGTCATAGAAAGTCATGCGTTCTTGATCTCACTCGATCTCCTCGGCGCGCAACAAACGGAGATCTGGTACAGAGCGAACTGTGATTCAGCCGCGGCGCGGTGTTTGGAAATTTCCAGATTTCACCTTGACTTTGATTGCACGCGAGCTCGATCGTGCGAATTTCTCAGGCTCGCTTGCTCACCGAGTACCTACGTGTCACGTGTACTAAACAAATACATAGAGACGAGCTCGGAATCCTCTTTACTTAGAAATATATTATCATTAGATTGCAAATTTTATGTATTTGTAATAGTGAATGAAATAGGAAAATAACGTTTACAAAGTCATATGAAACAACTGAGCAAATAGTCCATGAACATTTAATTCGGTATCTACATTTAAATGTCACATATTATTATTCTCGTACCAAAGCATGTCAGTCTCCTATCGTTCGATAATATGTACGTTTTCGAGGATACGATTTAGAATTTATTATTACACAAATGAAGTGAATTTATTAACGAAATAAGATTTTCTTTAAACATGTCTGCTATTCTTCATGAAACAGAAACTTGTATTATACCGCCACTGTAATTATTTTTAATTAAGAAAATTATACAAAGAATAATTGAGCAGCATGTATCAACGCCCCTCATGCATTTATTCAACTAAATACACTGTAATCGCATTTAACTCGACTTAACGCCGTGTCTCAGTCAACGCTTTCATTTATACTGATCACCTCGCGAATGGTTTAAAAAGTTCAGGGTAATTTCCGCGAATTAGCGTATGCCTGTTAATCGATAAGCGAATTTGTACGGCCAGTTAACAGATAATAAAAATTCTCGTTGTTACATAGTTAAAGATTATCATCCTCGTCCAGGAGAATCTTGAGAATAACATCTACAAACGTGATCTTGTAAAAATTGTTCGTTTGCTATGTAATTACTAAAACACAGTACAGAATGCAATGCTTATAGCCGACTGCATGAATAAAGAAGCAGCTTTGTAAATTAACAAACGTAGAAAGTACGCGTGGTAAAAACTAAAAAGCGCCAGACAAACAAGATGAATAATCGAAACAGCAAATATTACGTGTCTCCCTCTAATGAGCGTGAAAAATTACTATTGAAATATTCTAAACGATGAGCTTCTTTTGTATGCACCAAGTCGGAATCGCATACCGAATAAGAATTGAAATGCACACCGAGAGATGCGTGCGGAATGCGATCCGAACAATAATAATGAGCGCTAGTAAAAATAGATAATAGGAAGAAAATAATGTGTTTACGCTGGAGCCGAGTTCCTCCGAGTAAAAAATTCTATCACGTCGAGTCGGTTTTAGATCTTCTATTATCCCGTTTATTTTTAAAACTAAGAATGTTTTTATTACTGCCTCTTCCTTTTCTTGGCGAAATGAATTCTGAAGGTCTGTAGTTTAGAAAGTGAATTCAGAAACAGAGAATGGAATTGACCTTTTTCCATTTCTGTTTTCTCAACATGTTATATTTATTAAAAAGATGAAATGTGCGCGAAGTACAATTTACTTATTATTATCATTCGTACAATGTTAATGAATGCCATATGAACGTTTGTAATGCAAATTTTTTACTGCGATGATCGTGGATGCAGCGCTCGATACGTTATACGGTTTGTATCGTCGTCGTTTTAACCAGGCCGAAACCTTTCTGTGGTTGCGATTTGCTTGCCATTAAAAGCCCGGTATAATGACCAGTTTTCGCGCTAACTGGATTGATTAACTTAGCACGTGCTCCGAACCGGCTCCGCGACGCACCGCCGCGACGCGACGGAACACCGCGCCGTAATTACACGATGGATTCGCGTCGGTGTTTGCCATTTTCATGATGGTGTCTCGTTACGCGACCGGCGCAGATAAAACACCTGTGAAAAAGGATACCGGCATCTGTCGTACGTAACGCACGATTCGTTCTTTCTTAAGGAAAAAAGGAGTGCAGCTGCTGCTTCGTTCGTCCTCGACGAGATGTGACACTTCGACTTCGGGAACATGTAAATTTTTTTTAAATGTTGCCTGCTGACATGAAAAGTTACTCGAAGATGTCGAAGAATTGTACCAATTACTTAATTAATTTTTAATCGTTTTATTCACCAGACCAACTTTCTTGGCCTACATACATACGTACGCATCAGAAATGTCAAAGTGTTTTATAATACTTCAAATCATCTCGCGAATAACGCGAATTTATCGAGAAACGAAATACTTACCTTCAATCGTTCTTCTAGTATTTCCTCGAGCCCTTCTTTAATTGTGCTGTAATATTTTATGGAATTACCCATTTGAATTGTAATGAGATATCGGAGTCTGTAATTTATACTTGAATGTAAAACGAAGAAGGTTGATCCCGCGACGATGTGCATAATAAATAATGAGCAACATAATAATCCTAGAATATCTACAATGTTAATCATCGAGTGAGTCAGTTTCTACGGAGAAAAGGTTCTGTCGATCGCCAAGTAGTACAAGTAACCGCGGGCGAGTACGAAGTGAAAAGAAAACGCAGAGAGAAGTTCAATTTAATAATAAACCGACTATCGACGGCAATTATCTGCCCCCGATCTCCGCTACGTGGACATTAAACAGGTACACAGGAGAAGTATATGTAGGTACGTCGAAGTACGAGTCTGCCGCTCCTAAGAAGACGTCAACTCCGTCCTGATAACTGACCGTAATCGCCAATTCGTAATGAACGTCTGCTATGTTTCTTTCCCCGAACTGCGTACTTCAAATTCAAATACGAAGATCGATGTTGCAGCATTTCTTCGAACAGTTTCAAGTATTATGTATCAGAGTTCGAGTACAGCACTTGAGCACTGGGTTTCTCCTAATTGCAATCTCTATTATTATCAGTAATACAAAATTTATCTAACATCCTCATGTAATTTTTAACACATAGTATTCTACTACATAAATATGATCATTTATGTATTTGACATCATTAGATTCAATTCATTAACTTTGGGATTTCCATCAATATTAAAATATTCAGAACTAGAGAATTACGACACACTTTTTGAACTTTCATGTTCCATTTCATTTACATTTAATTGAGATATACCCCTCACGTTTGACGTCCACTTATCCCTTTCTATGTACTGACATTCATAAGCTGGAGAGTGAGAGAATGGCTCAGAGGTCGCTTGCACTTTGTAATATTTTACGGCGTATTTAATTTCGAGTCTCCATTACGTTCAGTACGGTTGACAGAATGTTTTAATACCATGGTAGACCGCAACAGAGATTACATGGGTCTGCGTTTTCGTTACTTCTGTGGTTTCATTGTAAATGACCAGTCTACCGTAGTACAACTTCATACTACCTTCATTACCATATTTACAATTAAATTTCAAAAGTGATACTCCTGCTATTCATAAAAGTTCGAATCGTAATGAACGCGTAGGAAAACATACGAGAAGCATCCGACTGGTCAGCATCGTATTTATTCTACTCCAATTTCAATTACTTCATTCCTGTTTCCAGAAATTCTGAAACTGCGCATCGACGCGTGAATCGTGATTTAGAAAATGAATGCCTGCATAAAGCTGATAAGAGATCACAAATGGGGATAGGTACTTAAATTGAAATGATCATCACGTAACGAGTAACCGTGTTCGTTCAGCTAGCTCATCAGAACGGACTAAATCGTTTCGTTCTGGCAATTATATTCCTTGTTTCCTACGCGCATCCCGTGAAAATTTGCAATTCACGTAACACGTCCGTTTTTTATCCCGTTTCCTGGAAACATGCTTGTTATTTTTTGTTTGTCGTTTACCAATTTCGGTGATTATTTCGACGAATTCAATGCAAATTCTCATTGTGTAACGTTAAAAAATTAACAATTAATTAACAATAAGTGCCAATATTATTTGTTATTCCCGTGTCTACTTTTTTGTTACAATCAAATACTTATTAGATACACTGTCATTCAACAAAATATCGAATAATCAAGATTGAAACCTAATCTGAACTTAAAGTTGAAGACAGAAGTATTCATACCAAACAGATTTCCCACGATCATCTTTACAAATAATTCTCCATTGAATATTAATTACCGTGTGTTACTAATACGGATGCTCGTTTAAGAACAAAGGAAACTTTCTCTGTTTGTTCTTAAATCTGAAACAACCGCGTGATTTACGATATAGAAAAATATCTTCCGTTCGGACAAAAGCAGGAAGTTTCACTGGAAATCCGTGTTTTCACTCACAGGATCGGTACGTCGCGTCGTTGAACAAAGTTCATTAGCTGTGAAAAGCATTGTTCATTAACGAAAATAGAGGATCCAGATGAAACGTATCGCGAGTCGTCTATTTTATTTTTTCTAGATCGAGTTCATACCAGTTTATCGTTGGAAATGGAAAGTTTTCGCGGGTGTACCGGTTCTTGTAAGAAAAGACTGATCACGGTGCCGCGATATAATTGTAGCAATTTCGTGGGCACGTAGAAACCGTATTCTCTCGCTTTCGTTAGACTATTATTGCATCGTGCGAAACGGTCGACTCGCTTTTGTCGCTGCGAGTTGAACCAATTTCCCTCCCGATTGTTATTAAATCCGCGCCCGGGTTGCGCTTGACGTAAAAACTGGAGAAAGTTAAAGGATGAAATGATGCAATTGTGCACTATGCATTTTATGTAACCGCTAGACTGTCCAAAAACAGTAGCTTTCCTGTTTCAAGTAGTAAAAATGTTGGCGCTTACCTCATTTATGATCTTGTTAGAAATGGAAAAGTATTACGTTTGCAAAATCAGTAGATGTGAACAATATCACAAACTATGCACCAGAAACGATCGTTTTAATATGTATAATGGAGCAGAAGTTTTCCAGAACGCACGCCCTGCGAGTTCTTTGAACTTGTAAATGCAGCCTCGAGGCTTTTATTACTGGGGCAAGGAGTTTGCGAAACACGTTTCACGGATCATATTCGGACATTGTTCGTTCAAGGCCCATAAAATCTGACATTTAACTTCCTCCGGGAATAGACTCGACCGGTACACTTTTACGAAACACTGTCACTGGATTTATTATATCAAGGAATAACACGCATCGACTAATTCCTAAGCCTATTAAGTCATCAAGTGCCGGCATTGACGTATTTCTTCGTTTAATTGACGTTTGTTCTGCGCAATGTTCACTGATACCATCGGATAGAAAACATCACGTTTATTTTGACATTTTCTGTATTTCTTATTGTATTCAATTAATAATAATGGCGTAGGAGTGGTTTAGGAATGAAAGATGAAAGTAATGTTAAAGTGGCATTTCGTGCAATCGAACAACGAACATAAGTCGCATCTAACATCGTATTCAGTAACGACGACACGTTGGATGATTTATACTCACACAAATAATGTTTATGCACGTTTTTTATAAAAATTTTACCCATTTAGACAAATTAACAATTTTCTATTATTGTTCGAATAATTTTTAAAACTCTGATTATGAGACTGTTAAAAACAAGCCAGTAAACATTATAAGTCTTTGAAATGTTGAAAGAAAACGTCATTTAAAGGAGTGAAAGGCTGAAGGATCAAATTTAATAAATCTCAAACATTTGATGAATTCTTTAAAACCTTGAAATATTGGAAGCGATCTACTGGCAGGAGACTTGGCCATATGGCGACCTAATTAATAGCATTTAATTACTATCGAGGGACATGTACGTCAGCGGTGCGCATGCAGCACGCAGTTTTGCAATCCGCAAGAATTCGATGCGCGCGCGCGCGTACACACACGCATACGGGAGCATAATTTATCTACGGAACAACACAGCTTAAGCAGATAACTACCGATAACGGGGAAATGAAAATGTGCTCGTTGCCTACCGCTTCGCACGATATTTGCATACCGTTTGTTAACTCGTCGAGTTTTAATTATCTCGTTGATACCACCATTTTGGCCATCCGATGATGCCAGGAAATACATACAATTACGCATGGGAAGCGGCCTTGCCAGTTTTAAAACTACCAAATCATAGAGTTGATGCGTATCGTCGTTTTACTACCAATCTTAAGCGCATCATAATCTATCTGTTTCGATGATAATATCTATTAAATTGTAACGTGAAGATTAACAGAACATTGCGAGATTCACTGTGTTGTTTCAAAACTTCCCAGTATAATTTCTTAATAATTTGCACGAATCGTGTCCAAACGATTTTGAGATGTGAAAAATTGGAACCGGACGCGAGAAGAATACAATTTTGTCTGAAAGTCGAACGAAGGAGATCATTTCGCGTGATTCTCACGAAACCGCGAGCCATAACGTGCCCGATCACCTTCGTCTAGTTTGAAGCTAGACCCAAACATGGATTATGCAAGAGACTGCCGGATGAATGGTAAAAAAAAAAACAGGATGGAAAGCCGGACGAGATAGAGATACGCCTGGCTATTACAGACTTACAAATATTTTGCTACAATAATAAGAATAAATTTACAACGGCAACAGAGCAAAACCTAAGCATGTTATCACGCTATTTATATTTTCATGCTGAAGAAGGAAATACGTTCTTCTTTCGTGAGTGAAAAACAAGCCACGCATGAAAAATGACTTTTCCATGCCTGACCGTCATGGAATAACATTACAATAGCGATAGCTGATGTCTCGGAGATGAATAATTTGCAATTGGTAACGTAACACGCAGTAGTTCGACGTCACTCATCCTACATACGCGTGGTGGTATTTTTCCGGTTTTTCGTTACCGTGAATCTTGTGTTAAAAAGAAATACCATGAGAGAAATAAAGAGGGAGATAGGAGAAGTAAAGTGTTTTATAATGGCTTAAACGATCTTACCGTGAGTTGTAATCAGTGCCAATTTACTTCGAATTATTAAATACAATACTCTGTTGCAACTGCAATTACGTGCGATATAAAAATCAGGAGTTTAATACGGCGTTGCGTGAAAACGTGTGCTGCTCGACTTGTAACAAGCGTTAATTCTGCATTTTACTACGAATCAATTTGCGTTATTTAATTATATCACGAAACGAAGAGGAAATCAATAGATATTCGAGAAGCGAATGTCACTTTCAAGGCTATATTAAGCGCTGGATTTAAAATGTAAATTTCGATTTGCCAAATAAATGTCGTTTCATCCAAAGTACAAGACCATAAATAAACGAAAGACTTATTTAAAAGAATCTTTAAGGCGTAAGGTATTTGAGCACATAAAGTCTGCTTTAATTACGTCTAAATTAGTAATCAAACGTTCGTTCTAGTTGACAGAACAATGCGTCATGGTGAATATACGCAAAACATGAGCAGCCACGTTCGTAAACGCTGATAACTTATCTGGGCAACGCAAATATGCCATTATTTATATAATTACTCCAGGTATAAAGTGAAAAAGTTAGAAACTATCACAATGGGCTTCTGGTTAGATTTACACAATAAGGGATTAAGATATGCTGCGAATGGATTAAGATAAAGTAAAAACTGATTAAAGGGATATAGATTAGGGTAGATTACAAAACTGCATCGGTGCAGTAAAATGCGCTCGGCCGTTCACTGAGCTAAAGCAAACAGGCTTAACGCAGAACAATATTTAGATTGAAAAGGAAAAATGAATCCCAGAAGATTACGTCTGATACAATCTTGAAACGGGTAGCACTAATTTGACTATTTGACTTTAATATCACTGTATACATAATCTCGCTACGTATATTCAACCGTAATAGACGGTATTAATTTCCTGCTTCCATAATTATAATTCCTGTCGGTATGTCATTAAATGGAAAGTAGAGAATGATAGTGATGCAAATAGAGAGTTCTGAAATTAAGAAATTGTATCAGTAGATTGTAGAATCGGTTGCTAAGAGACGTAAAGCTTCTTATTTGTTAGATATTCTGTATTATTAACATTTTTTACACAATTTATTAAACGTAATGCAAAAGGTTTTAAAATATATGAACTATATCTTAAATAAAAGGCATAGGGCGTGTACCTTAGTGTCTATTTTTAAATATTTTTATAAGATTATGAATATAGAACATTTACTCGTTCATAATCCACTACACAGAAATAAGTCGCCGAACGACAAATTCATAATAGAAAACTAACTTCATTCTTGAAGAAACACTATGTAAGTGTATGTTGTAAATTATATATACTACCTATTTAACGAAGAGATCGTTGGAATTGACATCAGGTACATTAGAGGACGCGAATACATTAACCCAGAGCGTGTCAAGGCTGGAGAGGCTGCGATCGCGAGACTCACTGATCCCGCGGGATCGCGAAATAAAATATCCTCGGTTTTGAATGAGTTTTTTGAGCCAGTTCGGCGGGGGTCTACGATGATGAAGAGAGGAGGTGGACGAGGTGAGAAAGGAGGGATTCGCGATTGTCGATTGGGGGGAGGACAGGCAGTTGGAGAACACCGATATATGAAGGCGAAACTCGCGCTCCGCGAACTCAATAGCCCAGAGACTACACGTGGATGAGTAGCACCTGTCGTCGAACGTATCACGAATCTCACGTGTCACAGAAACACCTATTTTCCTTTCTTTCCTTCTCCTGTTTCCCTCCGCAGTTTCCCTTTGCGGAGATTCGTGGCCTACCTGTTTCGCGGCTACTCGTTACGCTGCGTTAAAAGTCCCGGTTCGATTGTTACGCCGACCGAGGTGATAAGTTGTTGGTTGCCATTGTCTTCTTATTTCGTAAGGGACCTTTTGTTCTGAAACGGAGGGGAAATTATCGTTTCTTGTGAATCGGTGATCGGTGATTCAAGTTCCGATGAAGAAACAAACCCTTGCTGACGTTCGACTACTGTGAAAAGTGAGGACAGGGAGTAGCAAAGCAAGGAAAGCGTCGCGTCGTTGCATATTTTTCGAAGTTACTCATTCTGGTACCGAGAGCAAAATGGGCAAAGAGTGGAAAGGTACGATATTTACTCTCAACATTAAGATAACGATGAATTAGTGATTGTCAACATTTCATTTAATAAGAATTTCAGTGTACACACAGTTTACAAAGTGAAGTATCATTATTTTTATTTTGTATAACAAGACCGAAATATAGTAACGGAATTATAAATAATATATGTCATTAAATGGAAAGTAGAGAATGATAGTGATGCAAATAGAGAGTTCTGAAATTAAGAAATTGTATCAGTAGATTGTAGAATCGGTTGCTAAGAGACGTAAAGCTTCTTATTTGTTAGATATTCTGTATTATTAACATTTTTTACACAATTTATTAAACGTAATGCAAAAGGTTTTAAAATATATGAACTATATCTTAAATAAAAGGCATAGGGCGTGTACCTTAGTGTCTATTTTTAAATATTTTTATAAGATTATGAATATAGAACATTTACTCGTTCATAATCCACTACACAGAAATAAGTCGCCGAACGACAAATTCATAATAGAAAACTAACTTCATTCTTGAAGAAACACTATGTAAGTGTATGTTGTAAATTATATATACTACCTATTTAACGAAGAGATCGTTGGAATTGACATCAGGTACATTAGAGGACGCGAATACATTAACCCAGAGCGTGTCAAGGCTGGAGAGGCTGCGATCGCGAGACTCACTGATCCCGCGGGATCGCGAAATAAAATATCCTCGGTTTTGAATGAGTTTTTTGAGCCAGTTCGGCGGGGGTCTACGATGATGAAGAGAGGAGGTGGACGAGGTGAGAAAGGAGGGATTCGCGATTGTCGATTGGGGGGAGGACAGGCAGTTGGAGAACACCGATATATGAAGGCGAAACTCGCGCTCCGCGAACTCAATAGCCCAGAGACTACACGTGGATGAGTAGCACCTGTCGTCGAACGTATCACGAATCTCACGTGTCACAGAAACACCTATTTTCCTTTCTTTCCTTCTCCTGTTTCCCTCCGCAGTTTCCCTTTGCGGAGATTCGTGGCCTACCTGTTTCGCGGCTACTCGTTACGCTGCGTTAAAAGTCCCGGTTCGATTGTTACGCCGACCGAGGTGATAAGTTGTTGGTTGCCATTGTCTTCTTATTTCGTAAGGGACCTTTTGTTCTGAAACGGAGGGGAAATTATCGTTTCTTGTGAATCGGTGATCGGTGATTCAAGTTCCGATGAAGAAACAAACCCTTGCTGACGTTCGACTACTGTGAAAAGTGAGGACAGGGAGTAGCAAAGCAAGGAAAGCGTCGCGTCGTTGCATATTTTTCGAAGTTACTCATTCTGGTACCGAGAGCAAAATGGGCAAAGAGTGGAAAGGTACGATATTTACTCTCAACATTAAGATAACGATGAATTAGTGATTGTCAACATTTCATTTAATAAGAATTTCAGTGTACACACAGTTTACAAAGTGAAGTATCATTATTTTTATTTTGTATAACAAGACCGAAATATAGTAACGGAATTATAAATAATAAAAAGTAAAAAGACATTTTAATATTATTTACATTCATTTGTCTCGTTTATGCATTTATCGTCATTATTATAATGAGGAATTTATGATAACACTTCCAGCAAGAATTTACAAAACTTGCCAGGATCATTAATCTACATATTTTATCGAAACAAACGACGTAATGTATTAAACAGCTACTTTAGACTGCATAAATTTTATTAGCAAGGTAAAACGCAGAAAGGAAAGAAGTACTCTTCCGTCGTTTCTAATTAATATCAGTAGGTTTTATGGACGATTACTATCAGAGGGAAACGTACGAACAGTGCATTAATCTTTTAGCGTGATCGAAGTTGGCAACTATTTTTGCAATTCGCGCACGCATATCGGCGATGTCTCCGATTGCTGTCTGTTGGTTCAATAATAAATTACATAGGAAACATTTTTCTGTCGTTTCACGGTACGCTGTACTGTTCGTCTCAAAGCAGCTTAATTGCCGGGAACGTTTACACAAGTGATATACGCAATACGAACCTTTCCATCCTGTGACATTTTTATGTCTAGTAAGATTAAAAAAATTTACCATCATTGTCTTACGTATATTCTCTACATTTGTCAATATGATTATTTTAATTCAGTTCAAATTCAAACAACGATGATGACAGAATTAGAATACTATTATTGTCATTTCACACAACTCTTTTCTCTCTGTATTTCAACTTTGCGTTGTATCATTGATTTCTGTTGCACAATCATTCACCCTATTAAGAAAACAAAAGAGGACCGAAAAAGGAAAGGTAGACAAACAGTACAAAAGTATCGATACACCGAATTAAGATTCATATTTGCTTTTCGACGTGCCTTTAAAAAAAACAATCGCCGCTGTTTGAAAACGGCTGACAACCCTTTCAGCGGCGAATTTCTTTATACTCAATCCCGTTTGTCCGCTCACCGAGCGAATGCAAGGTATTTTAACATTTCAATGAAGACGGAAAATGGTCTTCTTCGCGTATCGTTTAAAAGAAACGTCGTGTTGCAACGAGTTGCATATGAACAAGTCGCACGTCAAAAATTTTTGTTCCGCTGTCCATTTTGTTCAGGCGCGAAGGATTTCGTCGGTCTCGAGGAGGTGACGAAGGTCGAGTTTCTGGTGATGCTGTTCGCCGAGGCTCTGGGAACGTTCCTCTTGGTCCTGCTGGGCTGCGCATCCTGCGTTACGTGGACAGCTGCAAATTCGCCTACGGTAGTGCACATCGCGTTCACCTTTGGTCTCGCTGTTGCCAGTCTAGCTCACGTAAGTTCGTTCATGTCATTATTACCTGCAGAGGATGTAGAGCGCTCGTACGCTCGATGAAGCAGAATGATTCTCTTAATAGTAGTTCACGCGATTTAATTTTTTGTTTAGAATTTAAAAGGATTAGTTTACTACGTTATGTATAAAAAAAGTGTCAAAAAAGTTGTAAGTACGAGTTACAAGAATTTAAAATCCACGTCAAAAAATTGAGAATCATTGATTTCGGCCAACTTTCGCGACTTTGAGCTTTTGTCAATTGTAGTAGCGTTAACTGCTTACATTGAAATTCTTACCACGTATATAATTGATATCAATATACAAAATGTGCTATATAAACTTTTATTACTAATCCGGATAAAATAGTTAAAAAACAGCAACGTTCATTCTCTTGCTCGCAATTTCGAGCAGTTATGATTTTGTTAACATTTTTTTGATACATGATGTAGATAACCAGTCCTCCTAATTTCTTGAAAAACTCAAATGTCCCAGTACTAGAAAGTTATCCTGTGTTAAAGAACGTCTTACGTTCCACATCTATAATTAGAATGAACTGTTAATATTTATGCAAAATTTCAAGAATGAGTTAATGAATAGAAATACGATATAAAATTTGCTTCTTTTGAAAAGTAGTTCATTCTATATCGCACTAATGGAATAAATAATTAGAATATATAAGTATTCATTATTTCATATTATTCAAACTACAAGATTTTTATAAAATATTCATTCAGAGATCAGTAAGATCGACTTTTTCTCAACGAGGCGATCGTTACGCACGTGATAAATCATTTACCAGTTCGTGTTTATCCGATTTCATTGAATGGACAAAAGTAAATCGCGTTCTCGGCTTGTCCACGTAAGAATCGTGTAACCACGTATGAGACGCAGTGGGGAAACAGAAAAGAAAGGGGGGGATTCCCATTCACCTTACCGAACCGAAGTCCCGGACGAAGGTTTCGCGAGCAAGATCGGCTCCTTCCATTACACTCGCTAACGTTCACTCGTTCATTCGCAGCGCGTTGCCCTTTTCTTTTTCGGTCGATTAGCAAATTGGGAATTAATTTGTTGGGTCGATAAGCCAGCACGTGCAAATTCGTCGCAGAAATCGAAAGCGATCGGACAAGGTCTTTCGAGTTTTACGATCCGATTTACATTTCTTTCTCCCGATCCCTTCTGAATACAAAACAAAAATGTTTGATGAAAATAATTGTCATCATTGACATTCACCTTGGTACAACAGACTGTATGAGAACTGGCATGTAATTAGGTATAACTTAATTCCAAGTCATTAGTAATATTGCATAAAATTCTTGATGAAGTTATGTAACACGCGAAATTATTCGTAATTGAATTTCAATTGCACTCATTCAAGGAAAATTGGGGTATTTACAATATCCTGTAGCTAACTATGTAATAAAAATTATTCGTTATGTTTACTCTTGATTAAAATTTCTTATGAAGAAACTAAGTACTGGATTTCTCATGATAATAAATATTTACAGACTATTTTATTCAGATCTGGTTCATTAATTACATTCGAAATTAATCTCCGAGTTACCAAATTTCTCCAATGTACATTTCATCGCTTTTTCTGCTTATGTTGCAACTTGTTAAATTCAATTCAAAATTTGTCTTCGCTGTAATCGGTATGAACGAAAGTATTTAATGAAAAAATTATCAACATTTATTGGTTGTCGCGCGAAGAGCGAAAAAAATGGGTCGCACATTGCAGCCGTCAACGCGGTAGAGAAGTCGAAGCACGAGGTGCTAACAGCAGCACCGCACCGGTCCGAACAACATTTTATCGCAACATGTTCCATTAAACGAAGTAAATCTTTTTTGACCACGCGACCTATTTTCTCCCTTGGAACATTATTTCCCTCTCTGCTCAATGCCTCTCGAGCTTTCGTAACCCGTCTCAATCTCCGATAACCAGCAACACAATTCGAATTTTTCGCATATATTATGCCGCCCCTTTGCAGCATCAAGATATTACAAAATATAGAATCTAATTGACCAAAAGATATCCCATAACTAACGAGCAGTTATTGATTTCCGCTGAAGTGTACACTACATGATGTTATCTTATCTACAGACCAAATTAAAATCTTCTAATGCTTTGCATGCGCAGATGTCGCATTTGATAGGAGATAAATTTCATTATACTCATTTCAAATGAAAGTGCTTCAATATTTCTGAAATTATCAAATGCCAGAAGCTAATTCCGTATCATCTCCAGATTAGGTGTGTATAAAATATCCAACATCGATTTCTTTGTTGCTCTACCTAGCTTAGCTCTTTGAACTGTAATAGAACTATTAGAATATAAATATATGTGCATAAAACCCAGGACAGTTGAAACGTTCCATGGCATGAAGAGAACAGAACTTTCCCTCTCTTCTCGCGCTACCCTCGGAAACGCGGTACAAATGAAAGCGGAGACGAAGTGACTCAAACCCGAACGCGTAATTACTTAACGAGGCGTAGGCAGTGCCGACAGTGGGAGGATGCTGATCCACGAAATCAGCAATTTGCCAACGCGACGAGAAGACCAATGGACTCCTTTCTTCTCGCCGCGTTTAGCAACTAGACTGCCTGTCTCTCTCCCGGGTCGATCCTCACCCAAAACCAGAGAGCACGTGTGTCCGATCATACCTCCGCTTTGCATTCATTGACATTTTGAAAACAGAAAAAAAATCTTTCAGACCCGGAACGACGAATCGAGAAGCGAATCTGAATGACTGACACCGTGTTCACAGCGAGATACCTGTTTTCATTGCGAGAATTTAGAATAGAACTGGTTCGTTACACAATAAATGAGTCTATAATAGCTCACTCGAGAGAGATGGTAAATTTAGACAACGATTGATCCTACGTAGCCGCGTGTCTCTCGCTTTATTAAACCCCTCGAGAAAGGAAATGTTTGGATCATTAACACAAACAGCCTGTATGATTCAACATTTTCGCAATACCCCCATCCCAATTTGTTCGATTTTTATGTACTTCTCTTCACTTCGTTCTCTCTTCTTCTCGCACTAAAAATTTACAATAGTACATAATAAAACACGAGCGAATTATTATTAATTAATACATATTTTAACATTTTTATCTAAAATACTAATATTTGTCCGAACATTTCTTTAACGGCCCGGGTTAGTTTATTTTACTGTACGACGCGAACCAGCGTGGATCAAGAGAAGTTAACGAGTCTCTTAGTCGAATCCCAAACTCGGCCTCTCTTTCTTTATCTTTCGCCTTTCCCGATATAGGGCGAAATAACGATCAAACCAGCGAGTGTGGCAAATGCTTCGAAGCGTTTCGCGTAGTTAAGTCCATCCTTAGTTCAGGTGCGGTTCACTCGTATTTACCCGTCTACGTTTACTTTTGCGACGCTGGCGAATAAATAGAAGTGAACGGCAGAAATGATGAATGCGCCCCGATCCCTTCTTAATTATTCTGCTGAATCAATCCTCTTTTTCTTTACCAATTTTGCTACTTATACTTTTATATATGGAAATTATATTACGTCGCTTTTTCGTGAATGATTCTTATATACCAAATCTGGTTTTCCTTCAATTTAATTTATGTTGCAAAGAAATAAAGATTCTTTTTTTGAATGATAAAATATTCCAATCTTTTTGTGCAATTAAATCGCATTCAATTAAGTCGAGACATCTCGCTCGGCTGATTTTCATTCGGCGATCATTTATCACAATCATCGAGACGACTCATACTCGCTTCATTTGTATACCATCTATTAATGATGCACACGGGCCCAACTAGTATAATGATTGCAATAAGTGCTTCATGTATCATTATTACAATTAATAATGTCGTCGAGCAATATGCTGTAACATTAATCATTTTTGCCAGCCGGTCTTAAGCATTGATCACGACTACTACGGAAGCTTCAGTCCACGAAATTCGGTACCAACCAACGAAGTTGCTCAAATAACAATATGTACATATGTATGTACATTAAAAAGTACATTAGAATAATAAGTATCCGTAATCGTTTAACACAGTCTTATATGTATAATTGCGAAATAGATTTTGCTGTTACTTCTGTTGTGTTCTAATGGAACTGAAATTTTTCTTCGCACAGCATAAAAATGTCATATATACGCATCGACAGTTACTTGGCAGGACAAAAAAAGGCGAAACTATTTTTCTAAGCAGTGCAAAGTATTTAGTAGTGTGTGCAGCGCCTTTTACGTTGTTACGTATGCACACGCGTGCGTTCCGCTTTACACGTGACGTTGCCTTTGCGTTGCTGGTTGATCTCAGTCAGAGAGCCAGCCGCTGCCGGCACGTTTGGTAGAAGGGTAAATAAGGCCGCTGATTCGCCCAAGGGGGTCTAACTTTCCGGATGGTGCAATTCTGCCCCGAAGGCTCCGACAACCTACTCGAGACTGAGACCCGGTGACTCGCCTCGAACCTCTGATCTCAACTAATGTGACTCTTGTCCTGTCTCCTTTGATACTTTACTTACCGACAGCCTCGCCAAATCACGGATAAGAATATTTTATAATCCTGAGTATCCTCCTGGATTATATTTTACCACGCGCACAGTTCTATTTTTTTTTTATTCTTCCAATCCTTCTCTCAGCGTATAATTTAATTCCCCCCCCCTCCCCCACTTGTATCAGTTCCGTATATCTGGAAAATCAAAGTTAGATACTCTTATCATATGTATACGCAACGATTAAAATACATGTATCATAATTGAGAAATCTTTTTATGTTAAAACTCTTTCTCTCTCTCTCGATATGACGCGAGGCTCATCGCGAGAATTTCAATAATTTATTTCGCAGCACGATTCAGTCCATCATACTCGATGATAAAGAAAGGTTCACGAAGGACAGAACGATTGGAAGGGAACAAGAAAAAGAGAGGTATAAAAGTCTCAAAGTTGTCGTCGATAATTCGAATGCAAATCGTACGTTCCCCGCCCCACATTATGCGTCATTTGTCGCGAGTAATTGTCAAAGAAGACACAGGCGTTGCGCAACCTTCTTACATAGCGCGCGGAATGAAAAGTAACTTTGACTGAATACGAACGTTGTTCCGTACGTGGTGCAAAATACAGAATCACGCCGTAGCTTCGATACGTTTCTTTCCAAGCTGTTTGCGAATTATGAAATTAGTCGCGCGGTTTGCGGCACGTGATAAGCGAAGAAGTATAATATAGGGGACTGATGGTTAAATTCGGTCAATCCGGTCAAATAACGAATCGACGTCGACTCCGAATGGGAAGAAATATGCTTATTAATCTTCCATCTTATGACTCGGCAATCCACGTGCGCTTGAAAAAGAAAATGATTTATGCTCGGTGCAGAAATCATTTTAACATTTTTTATGAATGCGTGTATTCTCATAAGGCCAACTCCTTGTTGCAAGAAATAATTTGAGAAAAGTACTGTAAAGCAGTAGTAGATTAGAAATGAATTATACGAAAGTATGAAAATTGTTATTGGATGAGTAACTTTTATTCACGTAACGCGCAACTATTGTTTCGTATGGCTACTGAGTTGTCTCACCTAAATAGTTTCAGAAATTGATCATTATCGGAATCGAATGATTATTCAAATCGCTCTTCGAGAAATTGCTAAAATTACGCGAATGATTCTACAACGAATTATTATGAATCACATATCTGTGATTAACATTCTTCAAAACTCAATATACCTTTATATAAGTTCATTACATATATATGTACAAAGCAATGTTGAAATTTGAATGCAGCTATAAGATTCTTGTTTATATTGCTTGCGCATTGTTCCAGTTTCTATATTGGTTACACCCAACGCTTCCCCCACTTGTATCAGTTCCGTATATCTGGAAAATCAAAGTTAGATACTCTTATCATATGTATACGCAACGATTAAAATACATGTATCATAATTGAGAAATCTTTTTATGTTAAAACTCTTTCTCTCTCTCTCGATATGACGCGAGGCTCATCGCGAGAATTTCAATAATTTATTTCGCAGCACGATTCAGTCCATCATACTCGATGATAAAGAAAGGTTCACGAAGGACAGAACGATTGGAAGGGAACAAGAAAAAGAGAGGTATAAAAGTCTCAAAGTTGTCGTCGATAATTCGAATGCAAATCGTACGTTCCCCGCCCCACATTATGCGTCATTTGTCGCGAGTAATTGTCAAAGAAGACACAGGCGTTGCGCAACCTTCTTACATAGCGCGCGGAATGAAAAGTAACTTTGACTGAATACGAACGTTGTTCCGTACGTGGTGCAAAATACAGAATCACGCCGTAGCTTCGATACGTTTCTTTCCAAGCTGTTTGCGAATTATGAAATTAGTCGCGCGGTTTGCGGCACGTGATAAGCGAAGAAGTATAATATAGGGGACTGATGGTTAAATTCGGTCAATCCGGTCAAATAACGAATCGACGTCGACTCCGAATGGGAAGAAATATGCTTATTAATCTTCCATCTTATGACTCGGCAATCCACGTGCGCTTGAAAAAGAAAATGATTTATGCTCGGTGCAGAAATCATTTTAACATTTTTTATGAATGCGTGTATTCTCATAAGGCCAACTCCTTGTTGCAAGAAATAATTTGAGAAAAGTACTGTAAAGCAGTAGTAGATTAGAAATGAATTATACGAAAGTATGAAAATTGTTATTGGATGAGTAACTTTTATTCACGTAACGCGCAACTATTGTTTCGTATGGCTACTGAGTTGTCTCACCTAAATAGTTTCAGAAATTGATCATTATCGGAATCGAATGATTATTCAAATCGCTCTTCGAGAAATTGCTAAAATTACGCGAATGATTCTACAACGAATTATTATGAATCACATATCTGTGATTAACATTCTTCAAAACTCAATATACCTTTATATAAGTTCATTACATATATATGTACAAAGCAATGTTGAAATTTGAATGCAGCTATAAGATTCTTGTTTATATTGCTTGCGCATTGTTCCAGTTTCTATATTGGTTACACCCAACGCTGCTGAAAAAAAGAAGTAGCATGTAGCCTGCACTCGTTGGAATAAAACAGAAATGTTTACACACTGTCACGTTGGACGAAACAAAAAAGGGACGTATAACGCATAACACCTGCAACAACTAGCCCGACTACATAACGTCATCGTGCATACAACACGGTGCATCAGATAAGCAATACACATTTCGCTGTTACGTAATCTGACAATAAGATGCGCATTCTTTTAGCGATTCATGTGATCCAGTTCATTACATTTTAGATACCTACATACACGTATATTTTCGAAATTATTCTTCGGAACAATTTTAGCCACGTGAAAGTTACACTATAGCGAGCTATCACATTTTTTATTCAATTTAGAGCACAAATATCAAACTACTTATGTACAATTTGAAAATATTGTGCGAAAACGTTCATTATTTTCCTGTAACAATATTTATTAATATTCCAGCAAACAGTGTGCTACGTGCTATGAATATTGATGAGAGAAATTGCAGTTTTCTTAAAATACACACAATTAATTCCCGGTTTTGGTCGAAATTCGCGATAAAATCGATCCTGTTGTAATAACCTTTGTATCCTTCGGCAAACATTAGAGTCATCTCGTTGGAGGTCTTTTCTTTCGGGGGCCTATGAGAGGGACCGCTCCTTCGTCTCGGGCCGTTGTGCAACACGTGATCCACGAGCGAAAAGATCATTGTCCCGCTCGATCGTACGTGAACCTTACCGCGCAGCGTGTGCAAGTCGTGTACCCTAATTATGCGACCACGGAGCAAGACTACCGCCACGGTCTGCAGATTTTATAGTCTTCCTATCAATTTCATGCGGGAACGCACTCTCGACCTCGAGGAACAATTTGCATTATTCAAAAACATTTAGAATATAATCAATTTACATTAATTGATATATTGTTTAAGTTGTTTTATGTAAATACTCTTCGTCTCTGTATCTACAGAACAGCAAATTCTATTAATTATCTATTAACGAATAACATGTTTGCGCATTCGAACGAAATCAATTTAGTCTTTCTAATATTCAAATTATCTTAAAAACACGTACAAATTACGTCTTTAGCTGTTAGTTTTTGAAGTCCGATGATTAATGGACTTTCGACTATAGTTAAGACCCGTTCGCAATGAATCTATGATCACGATAATTCATTTAAACGAACGAGAGCAAAAGATATAACCGCGAACATGCAACGGTCATGGCCCGGGGCTGTGGGTCACGAGAGCCTGAGGGAACTAACTCTATGGACTAATTCGAGAATCTACGATCGTTAATAAACGCGAATAATCGAAGAGAACGTTCCACCGCTTCGGATCCTTGAATGAATTGCGCCACCTTGTCGCATTTCGCCCGATAAATTCATTTGAATGCTGTTGAATCAGTTTTGAGATTGCATTGGATTTTATAAAAATCATTGGTTGTAAACATTATTCAGTTTACAAAATGCAAAAGCAATTTAAATTTTGATCTAGGAGAAAACTTACATCGTATCAACACATGAATCGATTTTTATCGCAAAATATTTCTTGAAATTGGTTAAATTAAAGAAGGATCCTCGCTTACGAAGGAAAAAAGCCAGTACGTCGACCTCGTTTCGGAATCCCACGAATCCCCGAAGTTTACAGTTTTGAGTTTGTGTACCCGTTTCTCGAACGACGGTGTTTCGCCACCGGGTAAATCCCATCGTACGTCTACGGTATCTAGACACTTTGCAGAATTAATAATTCAAGATTAATGCGAGATAAGCGGGTCGCCGGTCGCTGCGGCCCACCGCAAAAGAAGACGAAGAAGAAGACGAAGAGGGCGTACACCGGGACACACGAAAAATTTTATCAAGGCGTACGACTCGCCGAATAAAAGAGCCCGGGCGTTCGTTTATTGCTTTTCTTGGAACGAACAGAGAGGAGTTCGTGGCATGGAACCATACGAAGGACAGGCGGTGGCTCGATGAAAAGTTGAAGCAACACTTTCCCCTTTGTAGATTCGCGCGTGCAAGTCCACCGGCTCCGTCTCGCGTGGTTAGGCGTGCCGCGTATTAATTAAAATCGCACGCACGAGATTTCTTTTCCATTCGTTTTTTTCTCATCCGTTAGAAAGCCGCTCCCCCGAGGATGCGCGCAACCGACTGAAATTAATTCCTGCGAACGCGCATCAACGACGTGGACGACAACGCAACATTTTTTAAACAGCGAGAAACCCCTTCATTTGGTAATTACTATTCTCCCACGAGAGCCGCTGTGGTTCGATCGAAAGAGATCAAGACCGCGGCGAGTAGCCTGCTCCCGATCCTGTAATTAATAAAATCAATTAGCCGATATCTCGCGTTTGATCGCCGCTTCGGGCACTGTTCTCGAAAATTTATGCCGAATGATGCGATATTAAAAAGTTATTTTTATCCTGTCTCCGTAAGGCAAATTAAAGTATTTTATAACGTAAGAATTAACCCCTTAAACACTTTGATAATCTTCATCTGAACTAGTGTGTGAATGAAATATTTGTATTATTTATGTGCAAGCTAATTATATATGTATAATATATCACATTTTATTGATGCTTAAGCATGAAATCAAAATACGATAAATGTAATTAAACTTTTGGAAGTTCGTATCTGGAGTTGCATCAAAACTTGAATTTATATGATAAACTTTGTCCTATATAGATCGTAGATATAATAATTTATAATAGAGACAACTTAAATTGAAATAGATCTGTTTAGCTAATACAAAAGTGGAAGATATAATGAGATACAATGACAGATATATCAAAATATCGCACGATGATTTTCAACATAGTATATGTCCTATGACATCCTTGACGAAAGAAACGACAGGCAGTAGAAGGAGAAGAAGAAAGTAGAGAAGAACAAGAACAAGAAGAAGGGAAAAACGTGTGCGATCCGAAGAAGATGAGTTGCGTAATCGCGGCAACTCGTTGGTGTACTCGCATGTGTACCGATCGCCCGGGGCGACCCGAGACCTTGCCGACGTGCATGAGAACTGGGCCGCGCCGGGGCCCACCGCTTGTCTCACCGATTCTGCTCGACTCAAATCGGTCCCGGCCACCAATCTAGACACCATTTACACTTCCCTCTCTTTCTCGCTCCTACTTCTCTTCTCTCCACCGTCTTAAACACATATCATATACGTTTCCTTTCGTTTCTTCTATCCTATGGTTTTCGCCGTTCTTCATTTCTAACCGAATTCTTACTTTACCCTCTTGCTTTAGTTTCTCCATTGATTATTCTCTTGTAATCAGTTTCCTTCATTTGTGTTATTTTCCTTTGATACATTCCCCGATCTCTTTCCGGCTTCCATTCAGTACTCCTCCAACTGGTTTCTGCTGTACGATACCAATACAAGTATTTTTCGGCGAGCTAACTGACGCCGACAAGTCTGCCAAGAATTCGTGAGCACTGACCCGCCTAATTCACGCTAATTACAATTTTAAAATCAAATAAAGTTAGTCAATAGAGTTAATTAGGTGAATATAAAGTGCAATGTTCGTTAATTTTTACGACTAGCAATTTCTGCAAAAAGTCTTTTTGCATATTTTCTAGTGAACTATATCTTCCAACATCTCGAAGAAATTTAAATTGTTTTATTTAATATAAAACAAGTTATTTCATTTTTTAAAGTGATCGATTGTTGATTTCACTGACTCTATCTATCTTACAATTGTTATTTTCTAAATAGATAAAGCTCACGTACATTTTGAAACGTGTAATTGGTTCCTCTACTTTTTGTACGTTTCCACATGTTTTGCGGCAATTAAAATTTTTCACCGGAGTCCACTCGCTTTCATAGCACGTATATCGACCGCCCCGACTATTCGAGAGGATTGTACCTTTCCGCTGCGAAATGGGACGCACAAATCAATCGCGTTACGTCAATCTTTCTCAAACTCGTTCATCATTTATGCCAGCTACAAAAGGATCACGCATACGTGCGCATTTGTTGCATCAAGTTTGCAACTCGAATTAAGGGCAACTTTTGCCATACAAGATGTATACGTATTGTGTATATTATATTCTCAAGAAACGCGTGTGCATGCGCGTGTATGCGTGTACGTTTCAAAGGCTCGAAAAATTGGGGTCCGTCTTATGAAACCAAACGAAACGAGGAGAAACGATCATTTCGAGTTAACGACAATTCCTCAGCTTCCAAAGAATGCTTCTTTTAAACGTCAAACGTGAATCTAACGTTGGGACTTCACATGCAATTCAGTCTATGAATTGTCAGATACTTTTGTTATTAAAACTAAAACTTAAGTGTTTATTGACTTTCTAAAAGTTTGAGAAATTCTAATAATTATGCAAGAGAGACAGTTTCAGTTGAACAGATAGTTTGATCATTCGTACCGTAAGTTTGAGATCTCTTTATCGGCGCGTACGCCTCGAGTCGGCCAGCAATTGCGAAACTTGAATTAGAATTAAGGCGTTTCATGCAATAGTCAGCCACGATTACGCGTGAGCTCACTGACAGATTTTAGAGCATTACGTGTTCCTGGAGTAAAGTGAATAAATTGTTTAAGAAATCTGAAAGCTGGCAAGAATCCTTTAGATTCTTTACGTGATGTTTGCTGTAAATTCACTTTGCACCGCTTTTGTTTTAGGTATTGGGTCCGGTTTCAGGATGCCACGTGAATCCGGCCGTATCCGCTGGTCTTCTAGTTAGCGGGAATTGTAGCTTCTTGAAAGCGCTGTGCTACATAGTTTGTCAATGTTGCGGTTCGATCGCTGCTTCAGCGGTTCTAAAGGTAAACCTAATAATTCTATTTAAAAGAAGCTATTGCCACATTGCACAACTTTTTTTTTATACAAAAGTTTGCAACATCTACATTTGGTTATCCGTTACTAAAAAAGTTACCGCTTAGTCATCGGCACTACGATTTAATCGAAACATTCGGGAAGGTCAAGGTTTTATCATCTGTTTACCGGCGTTGGTTACATCAGAAGTTAACGAGTTAACCAGTACGCGATGTTTAATTCATTCACGACAGTTGATTCATGCGCGCATTAGCTTCTGTGATTACCCTCTAGTTTAATGGATTGCAATAACAATCACCACGTAACCACCTTATAAGAACAATGCAACGAAGATAAACGATTATAATATCAACGCACGATTCATTAAGACAATTGACCGTGCAAATTATAATGGAAATACTGATACTGGTTCGAGGATAAGTTTTTTTTTAAATTAATCATTACAATTATTCTCAGGTATTGATTCCTGACGGGGGCGGTTTAGGCGTCACGAGTCTTGGTTCGTCGATCAACGAGAGCCAAGGAGTCTTCATGGAGGCGATCATCACGTTCCTCCTAGTTTTAGTCGTCCATGCAGTGACAGATCCGAAGAGGACCGATACGAAGGGGTGGGCACCCTTGGCGATCGGGTTGACCATCACCGTTTCCCACTTGGCCGCTGTGCCCGTAACAGGGAGCAGCATGAATCCTGCGAGAACGCTCGGCCCTGCGGTTATCCTCGGCTCCTGGAAAAATCTGTGGATCTACTGGGTCGGACCTCTCCTCGGAGGCTGCTGCGCTGGCGGCTTGTACAAAATTGCATTCAGGCGCAAGAAAGAAGACGATGAGGCATCTTACGACTTCTGAACATGAAGTACATAGTATGTAAATATCACTCGCAATGGAGCATGTTTCTCTTAAAAGGCAAGGGAAAGACGGAATTTGAGTGACTTAAATGAAAAATGAAGTTTAATTCGGTAGCAGTTTTTTAGTGGAAGTGTTTCCTTTCATTTCTCGTATTCGTATATTTATTGTATTCTTTAAGAATCTATTGGCTATACAGTCAATCCCAAAAGTTTATGTATCTTAGAAAAACGCATTTCCTATAATTAAAAAAAAATCAGACGTCGGAAGAACAATGCTAATAATAAATAGCTACGTGCTAAAAAGTATAGAAGGAAATTTTCAATTAATTGTTGACCATGGCGAAAAGCTTTTTATACGGAAATCGTAGGTACTGATATCCTCTACAAAGAAAGTTTCTATGCACTTTTCTTCTAATTTTGATATTTAATGAGACATATGATTATATGGCATTTTATTGATGTTGACAAAATCCGACCATCCCAGCGTCGAAATGGCGATCTATAATAACAAATTCAACATGCTAGCATTGTTTAAGTGTATGGCCTATACATCCTTAAAGGAATTTTACTTGGTTTGATACTAGAAATCAATTATCATGTATTTTTGCATTTTAAAATACGACTGAATACTTGACTTGGAAAGAGAAGAATGTTCCGTCTATTGCGTTGTACAGTTTTAGTATTCTTTGACGAGTATTTAATACGATTAGTCGTTCGATGAACTGTATTCTTGCATTCTTTGTACATTAATTTTTATGAACGAGACAGAATATGGTTGAAGATTCAAAGGGGAACGAGGAACGAAGTCAATTGAAATTTTGCAACAACGAATTAATTAAATGCAAGATTTAGTTTGCAACATCTGATCACGTTTGCTGTTATTTTTTTCCTATGCATTCTCCGCTCAGTGGTTAGTCTTAACAGCATCTGGTAGATCAAGTAGATTTTGTTACTGTTAATACTATACTAAATGCAATAAATTCGTTTAATATATTTATCGTATCTCTGATATAAGGAACGAACTAATACGACTCTTTTTCTATATATATTTAGCCAAGTACTTAATTTATAAGGAGTATTCTATAATAACATATCAAAATTACACACATTCAGCATCAAAACCATGTTTGGCATTTGACTAATTTTATTCAACAGCCTTTTTACACTTTTATTACAAAAAATGTGTCCATGTACATTCGATATTTTGTAATCTCGTTTAAGCTTTGTATATATTAAATTAACTTGTACGGTGCTACATATAAATATATCGTTTATATTTGCACATTACATTTGTAAGCAAACAAATAATTCTTTAACCTTTCCCCCCCTTAA
>NW_017176451.1:62777-188942 GCF_001652005.2 Ceratina calcarata | reverse complement strand
TATCCGTCTGATCAATTTCATAGGATTGAGAAAAAATTTGTAAATCATATAATGAGCCCTAAACGTATAAACTAATTATTGCGAATCTGTGAGATAAATTAAAGAGTTTCCTGCTAGAAAATATTTCGATCAGAGGCGTGAGGTGGGAAAATGTCGAACGATGACGAGATCAGTGACTACTTCCAGTCCAATTTCTCCGAGTTGCAAAATGCGTTCTCGGCGCAGCAGATGAGAAGATTCATCGCTCTGGACACGAATCCGGAGAGGATCGATTTCGTGCTGAATTATCCGGAGGTTTATGGTCTGTCGTTGGACGTAGACGTCGAGCCACTGCTGAAGAGCAAGGAAAAGGCTGGGCAATTGAAGGAGCTCGGTAACAAGTATTTCGGCCGCGGCGAATTCATTAAGGCGTTGGAAACGTACTCGAACGCGGTCCTGTTGGCACCTCGGGAAGGTAATTAATGATCCTCGATGCTATCACAGCGTATTTATTTAACGCTATTTAAAACGCGTCGCTTGTTTCGCGGGGAATTTATCGTCCTTGCGAGAATCAGCACACTTTCCACTTCGTAGTCGCGTGAATTATACCGTCACCAAGAATCGGTTTATCGCATCGATTGTATAATAATGATTTAATCGTCACATCGATGTTCTTTAAGTTCAAGGTTGCTCGTTTACTGTTCTCATCGATGTTATTTTAAATTGCTCACCTCTGTGTCATGGTCTATGTCCCTTTAAAAGAATCGTCTCGTTTCTCCAGACTTGGGCGTTATATTTGGGAATCGGTCAGCGACGCTTTACCATCTCGAGCAACACAATCATGCTTTGACTGATATAAAAGAAGCCAAACGCGTCGGATATCCAAAGGAATTATTGTACAAACTCGAGGAGAGACGCGCTAAATGTTTGCTCGGATTAAAGAGACACGATGAAGCCGTGCTGGCGTTTAGGAGCGCTTTGAAATTTTTAGATGAGTCGAAATTGCTATTGGAAAAGAAGCTGAAACTCGAGGCAGATATACGAGTCATGCTCGCAGTGATAGATAAGGGTAACGAGTTAGCGCGAAAGGAACCGAAAACGACTCAGCTAAAAGTCGAGAAGGAAAAGCCTCACGAAGTAAAAAAATTAACTCCACAAATTGAAAACTGTAATCCTCTGTATCCTTCTTGCACCGAAGCTGTTGAAATCAGAGACGAGGGTGGTGACATAGGAAGACACGCTGTAGCTGCAAAAGATATCGAACCGGGCGAAATAATAGCGATTGAGAATCCATACTGTTCGTTCCTGTTGGCAGAATATAGGTATGGCCAAGTTTTAATCATTAACAGTTAGATTTAGAAGAGATCGAGCATTCTATTCTTATATTTAACATACAAGATCAGAGAATAATTTCATTTCAGGCTCACTCATTGTCATTACTGTTTCACAAGAATATTCGTGCCTCTACCAGCAGCTTGCGCAGCGTGCAGTTGCATAGCGTATTGTAGTATATCGTGCAGAGACAAGGATGCTAAGATCCACGAGATCGAATGCAAAATATTGCCTGATTTATGGATTTCGCGAACCTCCATAAACTGTTTCCTAGCTTTAAGGGTGATCACCAAACAACCATTCGACGAGTTAATGAAACATAAAGAGAAGATGAAAAATATGGCGAGTAAATTGGAAGTCTCCGTGGAACGGCCGTATCGATCAGATGATTTCGAAACCTTTTGTGGATTATGTAATTAATCAATCAATATCTAAACCAGTATTATAAAAATTAGTAAAACGCTCCCTAATCAAATGAAGGACATTGCGGACCTTTAAATTTATTATATATTACATATTTACAAGAATTCTCGTGGCCAGTCCGCAGTGTCCTAATATTCTGATTTTACGTAATAAAGTAATCCTTTCTCAGTTTAGCCCAAAACGTCTAATCTTTTTTTCCATATGTGTACAGTAACCCATGAGGATGAAAGGACAGCAGAAGATCTCCTGCACAGGACCTATATAGCTATTTGGTTATTGAGGCTCTTGAAAAAGACTTCTTATATTCCAGAAGACGTTAAAACTCCAGATGCACCGGGACATACACCATCCGAGGTTGAATTGTGGATAGGCGGTTTGCTACTGCACAGTTTAATGCTGCTACAATTTAATTCCCATGAAGTAAATTACATGCTTGACCCGACGAATGTATCGGCAGTCGCAGAGTAAACTTCTAATTAAATAATTTATTAATATAGATATCGGAATTAATTATACCGAAGGGCAGTAAGAGTATGAAAAAATCTAAAAGCAATTTCATCGCTGGCGGAATTTACAGTACAATAGCATTATTTAATCATTCGTGTAATCCTGGAGTTATCAGGTAGTGAATCATCTTGTAATATGATTTACAAATATTTAAATTTTTCCATGCTGGGATCTACAGGTACTTTAACGGTATTACTATGATTGTACGAGCAATACGCTCGATTTCTGCTGGTGAAGAGATATCGGAAAACTATGGCCCAATTTTCACAATTACTCCCGAAACGGAAAGGAAAAGGAAGCTGAGATGGCAATACTGGTTCGATTGCAACTGTGAAGCGTGTGCGGGACATTGGCCTCTTTTAGAAGAAATTGATCCGACGATTCTAAGGTATCAGTTAATTAAAATAAAAATTAAAATCAAGCTAACGTTTATTACTTATTTGTTTTTACCACGTAAATTGCTGCAAGTTAATTTTTTTCTCGTTCAGATTTAAATGCGAAACGGGGAAAGAATGTGGGAACATTTTACCTATAAAAACAGATACGGAGGAGTTTATGATTAGATGCTCAAAATGTGGAAAGAGCACGAACATTTTGAAAGGATTGAAAGCCCTACAAGACACGGATGCAATTTTCAAAGTTGCCTCCAGGAATCTCGAAGAAGGAAACCACGAAGAAGCATTCAAGTCTTATTTAAACATTTTGAAGATTTTAGATGAAAACCTCGCCTTACCCATAAGAGATTACCACCTTTGCCAAAACAGCGTTCGATTATGTTGTCTGCACTTCGGAAATGTATCATTCGTCTGAATTAGAATATTTTTATAAATTTTTCACACTTGAAAGGAGTACTTTGTGATTAGCATTGACACCGATCAACTTAATTTCTCCGTGGGTTGTATATTATAATGCAAAGAATAAACAAACATTAAATTTCTTTTTACTCCAGTACTTTATTTATTCCTATTAATAAACATCAAATTGCTATTGCAATAGGAAAGCCAAAATAATTATACGATACATTTTTATTTTAAAGTCTTAAATTTGTAAGAGTACAAAATAATTAATACAACGAAAGAAGCGACCGTCTTTCATTATCCTTTTCTTCCATGTACTTCTACACACCAGAATGTCTCTGCAGCTTCGAGTCGCTGATGATGCCTTGTCGTCGAGTTTAACACTCACCGTTATGCATATCGTTACTAAAACGTTCTCGATCGCAACCGAATTCGTCTCACCTTGTACACTTTATAAGAGCAATGAGCACATTTCGTAATGATTCGTCATTCCATTAGAATAGCTCGAGTCACAAAAGAATTTTTTATATGCCGTGTACAATACGTATATAATGTTTATAAGACTATAACGCGTATGTGTAACTGATCACACGCACTCGCGTGTGAAGTGTTCTAATATCAACATATTTATGCACACACAGGATTTGCCTTGTTTTATCTTGTGTACAAAGTTAACGAGTCAAATACGAAACATATTGATTGCATGATCGTTCCGTATCCTTAATAAACGTCTTCTCTTTATTATTATCATTGCTTCGTCCAAGTATGTACGCGTGGTAACGATTATATTTTTTGTTTTTCTTTATGTACATATAAAATTGGTTTTCTTTTTGTCCTCCTTCCAGCACATTTTGTCGGTCCGTTCTCTTGATACTTTTAGCACCTAACTGTAAGTAAATAAGAGAACACACACTTAGAAAATATTAACTTAGCACACAACTTAATTTCGCTGCTCTTTACTGTAAGCCGTAATTTCAATGCAAAGAAGATATAATTGATGCATCAAAGGAAAACTACTGTAAGATTATTTGAATCAATGTAATATCACAGATAGTCTTTTTTTCATCTTTTAAATGGCAAACTACTGATTTTTCATTACAAGTATCTAATATGAATTTGCTTCTTTTTAAATTTTGTTCAACGATCATACATCGGATCAATAATGTTTTTTTTATTCCACGTTGAACATTATAAAAGTTGACACGAAAAGGACTTTCGCTTCAACATTTCGCTTTTTTCTTTTTTTATGTTATGTTTAATTTGTAGAAATGTTAATACCGTCTGTCACGGGAATCCGAACGAGAACGACGGTCTCGGCTGCGGCTACGAGTCAGTGATCTCCTGCGGGGACTGCGGGACCTTGACCTAAAATATTGAAAAACATTTTAGATTGTTGTTGCTAAAACGGCAAAAACAGTTCATTAATGCACGACCCCTACTTCGTCTCAAGTTTCACGATTATGAACGATATGTATGAGTGTTCATGTCAAAAATGCGCGATATGAAATGCATAGATGTTTAATATATAATTTGAAATGTATAATATACAAAACTCAAATATCGTATAGGGTAATATATGAGACGAAACAGTACGCCGCGCGTTAAACACATGGGTACGAAAACGATCGCAAAGCAATCGTAATAGAATTAGGATTTGGCTAATTCCTATTTGCCTAAAGGGTGATAAAACTAGTTAGACACAATAATTAATACAAAATGACATCTCACCAATAATGAGAAACCAATAAACGAAAGTAGGATTAATTTAGTTAAATTAAGTCTTTACAAGTAACTGTTATTTATACGTATAATATATAGTTTCTCATATATTATACATATAACGATAAATACATATTATATGTAAAGGGCGACAGTTCTCTTGTCCAATGTATACATATTATTAAAACATGGAAAAAATGCAACTAGTGTTTGTTCACGGAATTTCTCGACTAAATGTAAATACTATCATTGGACTATAGAGAACATGACCGCCATCAATTAGATTAAAAAAAAAGATAAAAAATCTTTGAAAATCGGTGAAATACCAGACAACTGTGAACATGTAGTGGTGGTTGGTGGTGGTGGTACTTGGTTGGGTGGTGGTGGGATGGTGTGTAGGTGGTGATCATTTTGCTTTGCTCAGTCGAAGAGAAGTGGCGGTCGCGTTGTCGGCTAAGTTTAACGTGATGGTTGACGAGTAGTAGTAGTAGCAGTAGTAGTAGTAGTAGAAGTTGGGACGGACGGACGGACTGACGCGCCGAGATTTCGACAGAAGTAGTATTCGTTCATATCGCGTCGGCTGTTCGATGGATTCACGATGCTCCTAGCCGCTAGAGGTTGAGGTAGCCCGAAGAAGTCTTTTTGAAGGGGAACAGACGGACTGACGGACAGCATCGGACTGTCAACTGACGGACGACTTGGCTCCTACCGGTGACTGATGGTGACTGGTTGGGAAGTTAGTGGGCAGGCAGGCTTTTTTTTGTTCAGTTTTGATTGCTAGACTTTTTTTCACGGTGGCTGTAGTAGTAGTAGTAGTAGTAGCAGTAGTAGTGGCGGGGAGACGAGCAGAGCTAGGAGCTGACGCTGGTAGAATCTGCAAACGTCAGTTTTAACAATATAACCATCACAGTTATCATACTCCTGGCCACTATCGGTACACACGAGTTCTTTTGTTTTCAACATATCTCTTAATCCAAATTCACAAAATTGCACATATTTCACTTATTAGCGAATGCTTCCTTGAAATTTATCCTAGACTGCCCACTCTAATGAATATAAAAGAAGACTCTACTTGCAGTTGATTGATTAAATTTATATGATGGATGTATAGCCTCAATTTATCCTTTATGTATTTATCGTAACGCATAGTGCAGTGCATTAAAATCGTACTTCGATATCTGTAGTGCGAAATGAATTTCAGTTTCGTAAAGCTAGCACGTAAAGCGTAATTAATATAGAATTTAAAGCTGCTCCGATGCGTGTACGACAAATAGAATTACCTAGAATATAAAGTGCAATTAAATTATTTGCACATTCTTACAATTCAATTTTCAAATTCTTTACTATGTAATAAACTAATTTAATCTTGGACCTCATTCGGCATCTGAATAGAGTTTAAAAATTACGTCCAAATAAAATGATGCTTTCTGAAAAAAAAATCCATATACAATGATCAGAAATATCTTTCAGATACCAAATAAGTGCAAGCACTCGCAACAAGTAATAATTAATTGTATTCTAAAGAAGAAACAATAAGCATTAAAAATAAATTGAAATGATAAACATGATTTAACACCAGACACCCCTATGATTTACTTATTTGCTATTGACGTTACTCTTTATGCATGGAACGAGCTTCGTAGTTGCCAACTAAATCTTGATCTCAAATCTGTTTTTTCTTGAATTATTTCTTCACAATTCCGTTTATCGTAGATCGTTCTAGTTCTGTCCTCTCCAAATTATGCCAATCAATTAAGCGTTATACGGCCGTCTATCACGATAGTTACGCAGTACTCATGTCCAATCAATTTTGAATAGAATTCATTCTACATCTTTTACACGACTATATTGTGACTTAGCGTGCAAAATTGCGATGATCACAATACAAGCGGTACTTGCAAATACCTACTTGTAGTTTGCAGATTGGCTGTACTTGGTAAGGCCCTGAAAATTTCATAAAATTACGAAGTAATATTAGATTACCTGGAATATCGGCTAATCGATGATTTGCGTGGACTTCTGGAACAGGACCTAAAAGAAATTAAGAAGAAATATCGTATGCATTACACTGCTTTTATGTTGCCGATCGCCGTGTTTCGCTTTGATTTTTTTCTTTTGTGTACTCGCACCTGAAAATTGCGGTGAACAGGGCCAGTAAAATCTTACCTCGGATAGCGACCCAGTGATCTCCTACGGGGACTGCGAGATCTGGACCTATAAATTTGTCAATAAGATATATGGGCATGTGAAATTCAATTATTTGCTAAGCATCTTCACAAGGTGATTTTTGAATAGTGGGAAACATGAGCGTCTAAATGAAATCATTACCACTGCCAAAACTAAAACTTTGCCCTACCATCTCCCATTTAGGTTTTCCATGCAATGTGTTTAATTGCTCTTCGGCTACTTTTATATCTTTACATAAAAATATTTCTACAATCTTAAAAAAATTTCTCTCTATGTTACTTTACACATATTCCTCTACATTTGTTTGAACAAATACAGAACTGAATGTGTAATTATATAAGAGTACTAGCCAGAAGAGCATAAAGATCAAATAAATACAATACATAATAATATATTCTACCCGCATTCCTTTACAAAATAATTAAAAAAAAATATATACATACATTAACATGTATGTATGTATATATATTCATATGTATGAATTCACATTCGCTGTGCATTAAAAATTCACCGAAATTCGTGCATCATTTCTTGACATTCTTGTTCAATAATTGCACTGTAATACCTACTTGGCAAGACACTTAGCCATCTGCAGTAGCTCAAATGATGCTGTAAAATGTGGATAATTAATATTTTGAGATTTCTTACCTGGAATATCTAGGACCGGGTCTACGTCCACCACCTCCACGCCGACTTCTTCCTGAGGACATCTCTACTCTCACTCTTGTTCCACAACAACGTCTGTGTACAAGAAAAATTTATTAGACCATTGATCATAATGCAAAAATTTTCATGTAACATTTTCCTTGTTCATATATTTCATACTCACGTTCCATCTAGTCCTCTGACTGCATCTTCAGCATCTCGTGGATCCTCAAACTCAACGAAAGCAAAACCAGGTGGATTTCTGGCAACCCATACATTTCTGAGTGGTCCATATTTACTGAATGCACTTTCAATTTCATGTTTACTAGCACTATTTCCTAAGTTGCCGACGTAAACTTTACAGGCAAGATCCCATTCACGGTAACGTGACATTTTGTGTATCTGGGAATAGTAGATTTGGCTTGTGTTAAGGTTAAAGTATATTCAATGCCTACAAATGAAAACATATAATTATATGTATTTTGTATAAATAGATACAGTGCCCTTGGTAGATCTAAAGAATTCAACAGTCGACAAGAATATGTAAATGAACACCCACTATCAGTTTACCTATATTAAAAAGATATCGACCGGCGACGAAAATAATACCGCCCTCATGCATTACTTGCAACGCTATTTAGACCTGACGTACATATTGAGCGCGCTTCCTTCACATTCAAATTAACTTTACGTAATAAGCTCGGTAATTCATAATCAATACTAGCCACGAAATTTCATTGCTTATACTGAAAAGAGAAAGTCGGAATACCGCCATGTTGTGCTCTTAATTTACCGCAGTAACAGGGACTCATTACGCTGTGTTAAAAGACACGCTTTAATTTAAACGAACAAACATATTACGCAGATCATTTGCTACATCGTTACCGCATCTAAACTCACGTCTATTTATTTTGGCGCCTTTATTCCCGTTGATATATAAATAACGTGAAAGATTAAGATCTGTCGGAATGGAAAGCGACGCCATGGGATTTTGGAAGTATTCTCGCGAATCGTTTTTAGGATATCTTTATAAATGAGTACAAATGGACAAATGTATATATAGTTTTAACAAAATATTGTATTATACTTACATTTTTGTGTGTAGATTTAATTAAATGAACTTTGTGGCTCCGCAACACGTTCCGTTCAACTGCACTGCACAAGTAAGTAGAAATGCTCACAAAATGGTGGTGTGTGTAGCGGTAGCGTTGATCTTCTGTGGTCTTTCTAAGATGGCACTGGTGTACTGTTATCGCCCCTACCTTTAGTACCTTTTAGTCAAACGAAAGCTTTTAATAGTGCATTTTCAAAGTACGGAGCGTTCTTCAAAACATACATTTGATAGCTTTATTAACTTTCATTTTGAGAATAATAATTTATTTTAATAGTATACGTTTATTACTCTGATGCTAAAACATTTCATTTTATTTTAATAATTATAACAAGATTGTTATGTAGTACACAGAAAATGAAAATTTAGAAATGCTTCATTTATTCATTGAGAGAATGGTAATATTATACCACTTTTTATAAAAATCGATAAACACCTTATGTTGACTCATTTTGTGCAAATATGCATACATACATACATGATGTGGACATGGACAGGAACATCAATATAAGAAAGTATATTGTATGCGCAAATACTAAAAATGTAATAGAAAGCAGTACAATTCTCATATAACAATATAGTTATATAAGGTGTAAAAAACTAACAACAAAATTATCATCACTTTATTTATTCGTATTATGATATCATCATATTATTCGTATCATAATAAACATTAAGTTACTATACAAAAAGAATCATACTTTTATTTTAAAGTCTTAAAGTGGTACAAAATAATTAATACAACATAAAAGAACTGTTTCACATTATTAGCCGTGTACATACACATACATTTGTCTCAAATCATGGTAGTAATTGTTACATTACACGTCTTCTTCTTACTTATTTAGATACAAAATATTTTCTCTTCCATTCAGCAGTCAGTGCACTCTTTTAAACGCTTAACACTTAACTGCAAGTAAATAAAGAACAAGTATTTAAAAAACTGAGGACTTCCCTCGTTTCATAAAAGCAAGACATGATCTGGCTTTCGTTTCTTTTGTAATTTCGATTTATATTAATACCGTCTATCACAGGAATCCGAACGAGAACGACGGTCTCGACTGCGGCTGCGAGTCAGAGATCTCCTGCGTGGACTACGAGACTTTGATCTAAAATAGTAAAAAAATGTGTTAAATCATTGTAACTAAATCCAAAAGAAATAACTTTATTAATGCACAACTTCCTATGTATTTTGTCTAAAGTATAATACTGTTATCATTAGCGGTATTATGTAATGTTCCTGTTAGAGTACATGTTATTTATACATATATGTAATGATAAATGGATACAATCTGTCCGAAAAGATAAATACTGATATTTTCATAAGTAAATAAGCTACAAAGCTACACGAAGAATAAGTAATTTTTACACAGCAATATAAACCCAATACATCGTGTAGCTTTTCGAACAGATAAAACATAATGATAAGTAATCTTGCAACAAGCGGCAGTTCTGTGGTCCAATGTGTAGCAAAAATACATCACAAAAGCAGTTAAGAATAGGTATCATAGTCAGTGTTTTCACTTTCCACTCGAAAGAGATATATTGAATACGCATAACCGATTTATGACTGGACCACAGAGAATGTGACTACTATTAATTACATTAAAAAAAAGATAAAAAATCTTTGGAGATCGATGAAATACCAGACAACTGTGAACATATAGCAGTAGTGATACTTGGTTGGATGGTGAGAGGATGGTGTGTAGGTGTCATTTTGCTTTGCTCAGTCGAAGAGAAGTGGCGGTCGCGTTGTCGGCTAAGTTTAACGTGATGTTGACGAGTAGTAGTAGTAGTAGTAGAAGTTGGGATGGACAGATTGGCGTGCCGAGATTTTGATAGAAGTAGTATTCGTTCATAGCGTGTCGACTGTTCGATGGATTCACCATGCTCCTAGCCATTAGAGGTAGCCCGAAGAAGTCTTTTTGAAGGGGAATGGACAGATTGACAGCATTGAACTGTCAATTGACGGACGATTTGGCTCCTACCGGTGACTGGTGACTGATGGTAACTGGTTGGGAAGTTAGGGTAGACAGGCTTTTTTTGTTCAGTTTTGATTGCTAGACTTTTTTCATGGTGGCTGTAGTAGAAGTAGTAGCAGCAGTAGTAGTAGTAGTAGTAGTAGTAGTGGCGGGGAGACGCGAAGAGCTAGGAGCTGACACTGGTAGAATCTGTAAACGTCAGTTTTTCTAATGTAACCATCACAGTTATCATACTCCTGGCCACTATCTTTATTTTTATGTTTGTTTTAATGCAAATTCACAAAACCGCATATGTTCTACGTATCTTAATAGGAATATTTCACTTGAAAATTTATCCCAGGCTGTCCACTCTAATGCACAGAAAAAAATACTTTACTTGCAATTAATCAAATTTATATGGATGCTTCACTTCAGGTCTTCTGTATTTATCGCAGTTTATTAAGGTCATACTCTGATATCTCAAGTGCAAAATAGAATTCAATTATGTAAAGCAAGTATGCAATACGTAATTGTGATTCAGCATACAAAATTGCGACGATTGCAATACAAGCAATACTTGCAAATACCTACTTGTGATTTGTAGATTGGTTATTCTTAGGATCTGAAAATGCAATAAAAGTATTTGGTAAAAAAAGATTACCTGGAATGTCGACTAATAGAAGATTTCGGTGGGCTTCCTGACCAAGACCTAAAAAAAAATTAAGAAAAATTGTTGTATACTTTATACTGCTCATGTGCTACTAGTTGCTGTGTTTGACTTTGATCTCATGTATACTCGCTCCTGAGAGTGACAATAAAATCAGCTATGAAAAATCTTACCTTGGATAGCGTGCCAGTGTTTTCTTATGGGGACTATGAGATCTGGACCTATAAGTTTGTTAAAAAGGTACATGACATGATGAAATCTATAATAAATACTACACAAAAGATTAAATATAAATGCAATACATAATAGATTCTACTAGGATTTCTGTACAATATAGTTTTAGGAAAATATCAATTTACACCTGCTGTGCTTCAGAAAATTAATTGACACTCGTGCATCATTTTCCGAAATTTTTATTTAATAATTGCACCGTAATACCTACTTTGTCAGACACTTAGTCACCTGTAGTTCAATGAGTTGCTATAAGCTAGGTGTTTAACATTTTGAAATTTCTTACCTGGAATATCTTGGACCAGGTTTGCGACCACCACCTCCATGTCGACTTCTTCCTGAGGACATCTCTACTCTCATTCTAGTTCCACAGCAGCGTCTGTATATAAATACAATCATTTGGCCATCACTTAAGTTCTATAAGTTCAAAAATTTTTACAGATTATTTTTTCATAACTTTTATACGACACTTACGTTCCATCTAGTCCTCTGACTGCATCTTCAGCATCTCGTGGATCCTCAAATTCCACAAAAGCGAAGCCAGGTGGATTTCTGGCAACCCATACGTTTTTCAACGGGCCGTACTTACTGAATGCACTTTCAATTTCATGTTTACTAGCACTGTTTCCCAAATTACCAATGTAAACTTTGCAAGCAAGATTCCATTCACGATAACGCGACATTTTAAGTATCTAAAGATATTAGAAGATTCGTTTAGAACAATGTAACAATACATTTTAATTTTGTGAGGGCATATTAAAATCATAATAATCTAAAAAGAAATCTGACATACATTTCACATATGATTCATTTCAGTAAACAGATCTTTTATATTATTCAAAATATTTTCTAATCTTATCACTTATAAATATAGATATGTACTTTATTCAAAATTAGTATTCTTAATAATACACAAATAGAAATGTTGGTCTACAAAAACTGACGCCATGTAATTTTGGAAGTATGTAAAAGTTTCCCAAATCAGTCGTGATACATATTTTTAAAATAAATGCAATTAATACTTTACTTACATTTCTTTTATATAAGTTTAATAAATGGATTATAATTCTACGGCACAACTGTTCTGTTTAGCTTTAAACTGCACTGCAAACACTGGAACACACTGCAATGCAAACAAGTGCAATGCAAAGCAAAATGCATCAAATGTACACACACACATAAAAATCCCTAACGAAATGATGGCGTAGGGTGTAGGTGGCGTTCAGATGGCAAAAAGAAATTTTAGCGGTAACGAAATTAATCTTTATAAGTGAATTAATTTTAATTATTTAATTGGGAAAGGATAACAGGTTTTAACATTTTCTTTGAAAATTAATAAACACTCTATGTTGATTCTATTTTACTCGTGCTCTACACAATTGCACATGTAAAATTATATTTAGAGATAGAGTCTAACAAGTAGACAAATAGACAAAATTTACATTTCATTTTATTTAAATTATGCATACAATTTCACAGTATAATATACACATACAGCTAATATAATTTAAATTAGCAATTAGTTATCCAGTTAATGAACAAGTCTCTTGTAGTCAATTTTTTCAAGTTGTACTAAAGGTTTCAGTTGTTCTGCAAAAATTCTCATATCCTCTGCTATTGCATCTTGACCACTGGGAGCCAGAACACTCAATTCTACTAAATAACTCTGAGATATAGCTTCCATACCTTCAGGTATTTTTCCTTGTTGACCCATTTTAAATATCTTAGATACTGTAACTTTCATTCTACCTTTTCTAAACATGTAACCGCGTGCAATGTATTCAAAATCTAATCTACATCCAAGTTCTGTTAAAAATTCAACAACAGTGTTACTAGTTGCTATATCCAAACTACTTCTAACAATTGTTGGCCTTGATTTGTCTCCTAATTCATGTTGACCGATGTAACGTAATTGCCAAGGCATATCTTGGTAATCCAAAGCTCTTCTCACACGTAGAAGTAGAGGCTGCTCCGATCCTCTGAAATAAAAAATAAATTATGATATTAGTTTACGAATGACACTTTTTATAATGTTTGCTTTACACACCTGATGCTAAAACACATCTCGTGATCGTTAAATGTTTCTGGTCCAGTATCAACATTATCACATAAACCACGTAACCTGTGTAATAATACTTCTACAGCACTGTCCAACACTGATCCTTGCAGCAAATATTCTTGATTTGGGATTATGTTGGACCTAAGTGCAGCTGACAAGCTGTCCATTGCCGTACTTATTGGTGCAGTCATTTTTCAAGTTGTATATTTTACGCGACGGTATGAACGTTTTTTATTTAAGTAATATGTACATACGTAAATATACAAAAATTTTCAAGTAAAACTTTGATAGAATTTATTTTATTCTCTATTGAGAATGTGCAACTACATTTAGTTGCACCCGAATTCTGCCCTTTCATACAACTTTTCATATAATTAATAAAGAACTTTGTAAGAAAAGAGCGACACCGAGGAGAGATTACTAAACAGTGCTAACGTCTGTGTTAACGCGCGTCCCAAGAACAGGACACAAACTTGAACCGGCAAGGTAGATTCATGAAATCCCACAGAATGACTGCTTCGGCGTGTACCGACGTTCAGACTCACCGATGCCGGTGCCGATGTTTTCTTCCAGCACGATAGTAACCGTAGAACACTGATATTATCAACCTTATACTTGATTCGAGATTATTACTTCAAAAATAGATTACCCATCATTTTCAAATTTTGTCACACTTGTATTACTTTATTTTCATTAGTGCACGCCATATTTTGTATTTGAAGTAAGAATAAAAGTAATTGGCATTTAATATCTTAATGAATATCAGTGTTTAATTGAAATTAGTTTCTGAATTGTTATTATCGGCAATATTTTTACAATTTTTCTGTGTGACACGAAGTCGACGCAGTATTTAGATTGATTGGTCCAAATGGACAGAATGAGGGCCAAACGGGCCGAAATAGTAGCAAACGGGCCAAAGCAGGCAGAAACAGAGCCAAACGACCCGAAATGGTACCAAACGGGCTGAAATAGGACCAAATCTATCTACAGAAATTATCTATATATCTGTCGAAATGATCTATCTATAGAAATTATTCATCTATCTGTAGAAATTATGTATCTATCTGTCGCATCCTACTTATACGTCCTTGGTTCGTAGAGCGCAAACTGGAAGAGCCAGCTCGCCTAAAAAAGATGTTGCGGTCACCCGCACTATAAACTTTACTTGGCAAATTTCATGACCTCGCAACATCTGAAGAATACATCGGGATAAACCCAATAAAACAGATTATTGAATTTACAGCATATTATCATGATCTCTTTCGTTATAGATGTGAAGCACAGTCCTGCTATTTTACAATAGTTGTTATAATTGGTGCAAGAGGTATAATGTAACGAGGTAACGATACTTGTTGCAGTCAGCCGCTCAGAGCCGTCTTTACCAGACATGGAAATATACTTTTACTGAAAGGTAGATAAATTTGTTCGAACAGGAATTCTTCCTACACGATTCATATAAGACTGGTTTCATAACTATTAATTTAAATAAAGGTGTATATAGAGAGAGAAAGGTATACATGTAGTATACATATGTATATTGACTGACAATTAACATAGAAAAGTTAAAATGCGGGTTATCTATTTCAAGGCTCACTCGTTGAAAAAATATTGTATTCTGTGATATGAAACTCCACTGGAGTAGGACGCGATTTATTTTATTTCTGTCGACATTACGTATTTTTACCACCTTTTGATATATTTTAATTTCATTCATCTCGTTTGCGTATGACATTCAATCATCGGAACCATTGGAGGAAAGCATAAGCCAGAAAAGATAGCACGGTGAATATTTTCCGAAAAAATGTTCGTGTCCAAAAAGATATGAAATACATATATATTTGCGTAAAGTACAGGCACTCAAATCAGCTACATTGTTTTTATTTTTCTTTCGTTTCGAGATAGTGACGTCTTCGAGCTTATATTTACTCTGAATATTTTTACGAAACGTGATATCCTATGGAGGAATATTGTATTTGGCAACCGACATATGTATTTCATGACACGGTTATAATTGACTATCAGATCGCGTTATGCATACCTACAACGTGAAACAATAACTACGCGGAAATTAGCTTCAAACAATCGTTGCTTCACTTTCACTTTTCGTTCATGCTGCAAAAATTCTTTCGTCTGTTATATGTATTATAAATTTCGCGTCGTAAGAAATTTCTTCAGACAGTTTCAAGTGTGTAACATGTGGTACAACCAGAAATTTTGGGGGGAAGGGGCGGTACATTGTTATTAATACGTATTTCATACAACTATACAATTGCTACGTACGCCAAAATGGTCAAGATTATGGGAGAACGAGTACGTTTGTAACGTAATGAGGGGCATAGGTAGTATTGCACGTGTTAGCATGCGTATCGAAAAATAAATATTAAGCTAGAGGATCCTAGAAAGTAGAAATAATATCATAAAACATTTATCTTAACATCTGTACACTGAGATGTAAAATTGACTAACACTATAAGTGGAAAACATTCATTATTTTTCGGGTACTTGCGGCCTCTAGCTGAATATTATTAAATAAGTTTTACTAAACGTGATATACAATACAATGAAAGATTGTAATTCATTTAATTGTACACGTATATTGCACATCGCCCTTAACATAAATTTGATATGCTTTTGCGTATAAAATTATGCCAAAAATGTCCTGTACAATAGATATACATATGTAGGTATGGAAAATGAAAAAGAATTAAAGAATAAGAAACTGTAAAGAAAGAATGTGTTAATATTCAGCCTACGAGGTTCCACGTTGACCTTCACTACTGCATGGATGGATTACATGTATTGGGCCTTTGTGGGCATAAAAATTCTACATGAACAAGAGACCTCCCATCGTGCTTTACCATTTCTTCCATTTACGATACATCTATGAAACTTATTTGTAATATTCTATCTATAAATACACAGTCATAATGGAGACTTTTTAATTCGTCTCTTTGTTGTATCGACGTAAAAATACCTACTCGATACAATATTTTGGAACACAATTTTGTCTTTTACGTTTCACGCTTTACAAATAAAATTAACATAAATACAAAGAGCCTCCATTGATATTTTCCTTATTCAGATCTAAATAAGAAATTCCTATTAAGAGTCGACTTTTTATAAAAATCTAATTTACATAGAATAATCGAAACGTACTTTTTAATTATTTGTATCAGACACAATCACACATCAACTTTCATTTAACATCCAGAAAGTTTTAAACGTCAAACGTGACTTCAAGCTTATACATATCCTATTATTTTACGTTCTATGCATACTGAGTGAGTTCACGGTGGCAGTTAAGCGCAGATCAGGCGAGACATTCCACGACGTACTATTTGTGTTCTTTATTTCCGAAATGTTTAAATAATCTATAAACTATTATAGTATGAAAAGTTGTATTCTTTACGTCAAACATAGAATCTAACATATGGACCTTAATTATAATTTTCATAACATTTTACAAGACTTATGTTTATATTACTTAAAACTTACAGGACGCAATCATAGATGAAGGATTATTCGCTTTACTCGCTTGACTTGCGCTTTGGTATGGACATTTGCACTATTCATATTCTTATTTTTTAAATAATGTAATCATACAACAATCATCTTAAATTAATCTGACCAATGTGAAGTCTCGATTCGTACGTCCTCATTTACGGATCTATTCTACATAGAAACGTAGGACGCTCATATAAAATTACACCCTTTGATAATAATTTAAACACGCAAATAAGGAAACAATGAAATCATCTGTATACTGATAAGTGTGTACGTAACGCTTTTATATAAAATTGTTGTTAATATACTAGTTTATTTTTATATAATTTCTTTTAACGAAACGAGATCGTAAATTTCAATTTTCAAATTATATTATGATTTTCATACACTTTTTATCTATTATATTATATTTGAACAAAATTAATTTTGATTTTACGATCGAATATAATTTTTCAATTACTAAATGATAATATCAAGTTAGAATCCGAACATTCGATTAACTGAACGAATGCCGATCGAATTACTGATCAATTCTGCAGTTCTAATCACAACTCATATTGCACTATTTTCATTAATAAATAAAAATTTCTTATCAGACAGAGATTTCAAAAATTATTACGAGGGAGACTAGCAGCGGTTTAACATAAACAAGAGATTAACAGAAAATAGATGATTTACGAACAAATATAATAAAAACCTAGAATGTTATATATTACATAGTTGAACGCGACGTCTGTAGCACTTGGCACTGGGACACTGCATTTATCGACTATACGTCTATAGATTGTAATTAATTAAAAACAACGAGTAAATCATTGAATAACATCTATCTCTTCGATTATCTAATTTTCATAAATTCCAAAATATATACGATAAATAAATAAAATTGTCAAACGTACCTATTTTGTCTTTAAAAGATGTGTGGTGCTAATTGCAATTTCCACAAGGACACAGGCCTGGCGAATACAGTAACCTGACCCTTTTCTTTTCCACCAACTAAAAACACATAAAGCGGTGCTGGTCCATACGACGGTGTTTCTGATTCATTGATATCAACTGCGGCTATTTTCGCCCGTTGCCTTTCAGCCCTTGACGCACTGACTGCTCTTCTCGAAGGAGAACCCAGTGGCAGACTTTTCGGTGGCACTCTTGGAACTCTTTTAATTTCTTGAAGTTCCAATAATTCCGCGAACGTTTGCGAGGCAGACCTTCCTGGCTCGTCTTCTAGGACGCTGTCGGGTGGACTGTTCAATAATTTCGCGTACTTTCCATCTTGAGACTGTTGATGCTGATGATGACTCTTCACTTCGTTTAACCCGAGATAATTCGGATTGCAAAAACCGAATTGGCCCTCACGTATCGTCGATGGAGTAACCATAGGACGATACTGTTTACTCTTCCGACCTGATGGCCAGTCGTCATCTGCAAGAGGATCACCGGGACTTCTGGCTTCTATACTCGCGTAATCCGACGTCGACTCTTCTCCTTCTTCTAAATCAGCGAATCGGACAGAAGCCGACATGGGAATCTTTGATGTTGTTGGCGTTTTTGGTGTTTGAAGCGCGGCTTCGTAGAGGTGAGAGCTGTAACTTTCCCCTCGCGTTGGTTGACAGGCTTGGTGCACAGCTGCAAAATCTCTGAAAGTGTAAAAGAATTTATACAACATTAAAAAGTGAAAAATAAGATTGAAAGTCGAAGATGCGAATTTTTCGGTCCATAATTTAATAATTAGCAGTGGTACGTACCGTCTTTCCTCTTGAACTTCTATCAGCCTAGAAGTTGGAGGTTCCTTTCGTTCTTCGTCGTCACTATTCTCATCTGGATCGACGAAGACGAGTCTCGCTGCTTCTACAGGTGTCAATACTGGAGTGGGCAAGGTGAGAGCACGAAAATTTGGTACTGAAATTGGATCTCTGGTCATGCCGGATCCACTTGTTACGTTGTTGCTGTTGTTCCCATCGACACTTTTGGACGCTGTGTCCGGCGGTCTCTGTCTCCGTCGTGCCAGCGTATTAGCACTCCGAGACTTCACCATCCCCGTAGATGGTTCGACGACCTCCGAGTCCACTTGCTGAAACGGATAATACGAATTCGCCTGCAGGCAGGCTCATTTGTCACATGCGTTTCTTGTGCAAAAGCAAGACTAAACAAGTGTGCATAGAACGTTTATAAAATATATGAAAAAGATTATTCGTCTTAATTCACATTCTTATTATTGCAAACATAGTGAATTAATTTTTTGTTCACTAATGTAGTATCTTAGTATTGTTTGAATTCAGGAAATAGGTATAAAAAAAATCTACTTTAGCAGTATATGCAGCAGATAAAACGCGTACCTCTTGTGGGCTTTCTTCATTATCATCTTGACCACTTAAAACAGAATAGCTACATTTTGTCGGATGACTTAATCGTGATAAATTAATTTGAGACAATTTAGAAATTTCTCTGAGAAAGCTCGGCCTAGTTGGCGCTTCATTGGGCGATATCCTGCTGTTACAAAGTCTCGTCCTCTGATTCCTCGGCTTTGGTTTTGGATTATCGATATTGGTCCCTCGAATTAACAGTTCGGAAACCGCTAAAGCGACGCTTTCTGCTCTTGGTTGAGGTTTGGGACCTGGCACTGATAATTTCTCCCACATCTCCGTACCTTCAACCAAATTCCATTCAAATATTACTTCATACAATAACGATATTTTTCTTTTCATTTTAATGGTTTAAGCGTTTACCGAAATGAAACCTCCAGAGTTCGTTCGTAGCTAAACCACCGCTTTCTCCGCCAAAGATCAGCATGCAACTAGGAAGCCTGCAGGCTGCGTGTCCATGGAGGGGTCCTGGTCCTGGCTTATTTTTCAGAAGACACCATGACGCAGAATTCACGTCCCATCGCCAGCAATCGCTTCTCTCTTGTAGATCGGTCATACCTCCGTAAATATACATAGCATCGCCGTGTAGAACCGCTGAATGTTTATGCCTTGCCGCTGGTCCGCTTTCACTGGACGAAAGAAGATGCCACGATTCTGTTTCTGCAATGTGAACGTTCGATGGACACATAATTATTGGAAGTCAGTTATTTTTCATTGGAACAAGAAACTGGTCTTTGTCGTCTTGCATAATGAATTGAATTTATTAATGTGCAAGTTAAAAAGCGAGCTATGTACTAAAACATAAAATATGAATATTTTGCCAACTTTACCGAAATGGAATGCCCACAATTCCGGAGAGCTTCCACGTAAATCTTGGTAACCACCGTAAACGAGCATCTGACCACGATGAACTAAAGCGGTGTGGCCTCTCCTGCCTCTGGGAACCGCACAACCACGCTGCGCTCTCACTTTCCTCCACATATTGGTCTACGAATAAAAAAACGTTGATTAACAGAAACGAGTTCGTTTTATGATCCCGCGTGTATTTAGAATTCATTAATCTTGCGTGATGGCTAACAATAGACACGAGGATCGTCTAATTTCGAATAGATTAGAGGCTGCTGAATACCGAACATGATTGGGGTCGCGTGCAACAAAAGCACACGAGAGTTCCAACTTGCCACTTACTATTTTGTAATTCAAGCGGATTCGAGTTTAATTTATGGGTTTACAGGAATTGTTCTAGTGATGGCCCTTTGAGCAATAATTTTCAAATTAATGTCACAATTCAATAGCGAATACAAAGTGAGAAGGGATAACATAAAAATGTATAAAATATATAAGCTTGTTATGAGAAAATGCTCCGTTCTATAATTATTCATTCACCTTGAGAAAATACTAGTAGGACAGTGTATAGGACGCAGAACGCTTCACAAGGCTGCAGTGCTCTAATACCTGCTTTATATTTATCATATCGGGGACGGAACGTACATCAATATGTCTGTTCATATCATAATGTGACAAAATTACTGCTCTCTGGCCATAATTAATTGCACAATGCTCTAAATTGGAGCGGCTTTTGATGTATAGTGGCAATCGGGGGCTCACTCGCCTTTCGCATCCGTTCGACCAACGTGATATCGTTAAGCGGAAAAGAGAAAATGCATTGGCTTAGAGAAAAGGGTCCGCGATCGTACATGTAAAGGAGAGATGATGGAAGGAAGGTATATAAGCTATATAGCAGGGGTGCTGAAAGTAATTACGTAACTTGAAGTACGTGCCTAAAGTTGATAGGTCTGTACAGCCACTTGCTTCTACCCCGACATTACGACACGAGGGAGTCGCAAAAGGGTGTGCTACTGGCTAAATTCGCCATCAACGTTAAAACGCTGTAAAATTAGCGAGAAAACAGTTATCCTCCGCGGCGTGGCGTTTTTGAAACATTAAAGAACCGCGCGCCGCCTGCACGCGGTTCATCTTCGCGACTTTGGATTAAATCGAAGTGCGTGCGTCCTGGCTTCACGCGTACATGGAAAATATTCAACAGAATAGAATATCTCTAGCGCATTGCCCCGATATTCTGTTCACGCGAGAGAATTTTAACGAAGGGTAGATGGAAGAAAGAGAACATACCACGAAACAACCCCTCTGGTTTAACCAATCGGGTCTGCCAGCCTTATTCGTAACGCGGATTTCAATAATACATTGAGAAGAGACAAGCAGCAGGGAATATCCCTGGCATATGGTACGGTCCAATGAGTTAAAAAAACGGAGGTAAGGTAACCATAGCAACACGTTCAGAGAAGAAGCTTGGATTCCAAAAAAGAATGAGAATGAGGGCAAAAATACTGATAGAATTCTCTCTCTAACCGAAGTAAAATAAATTTCTTTTACTTTGGTCCTTATTTTTCCTGAACTCATGTTGGCGAAGAATTGAGAAACTGCTAACGCGCCACTACGCTTCTTTCGTACCCCGGTGTTATCAATTTTTAATGGTACACGAGTTGAGGGCAGAAGAGACCCTTGGAGCGTTCAATTTCGAGGGTTACGAAGGAAGAACTGTTGACACCAACTGTTGCCAAAAATTACCGTAGACAAGCGGCCTCCGAAGGACCAGCGAACGGCGTCGAATACTGAATGCAGTTGTATCGATTTTTCACCGCGGCTTTCCTCTCCTGGGTATCTATACGAGATGGATCGATCGATGTAACTCTAGATGTTCGAAAGCTATCACAAGCGCATCGCTACTGACAGTGACAAATGACATGTCTCCTGCTTTTCATCATCAGGTAAATGACGAGACAAGGAGACCGTCACTAGCAGTCGCAGAATGCGTAGAGGTGCGTCATATCGAACCTCGTACGCGAGTTGACTTTCGTAATTTAGCGGACAATGTGTTTTCGGGAAGTGGTTCGGTCTGTTTCGCGTCGACCCTCGTGTTCCTTGATAACGATCTAGTGTAGCCGGGTGTCACATCTTGCAAAGGAAACTCTTAATGATCTTACTCGTCCTGCAGGGGCGCGAGCAGGGGTCGTCGATGAAGAAGAAGAGAGGGACGAAAGAATCGCACCCTCGGGAAACCGCTAAATCAATAGGAACGTCATCGGGTACAACAAGTTTTGCACGAGAACATTTCATGGATAGGGAAGAGCTGGGTTCAGCAACCGGTAACACGCGATGTCGAAGGACAACCATGAGACAACCGCACGGAGCAATTATGTTCTATCATTGTACTCCGTCGAGTGGCAAGCACTCCTTGGGGAAGATAATAACCGTGGCTTCGAAACTAGCTAACGAGGAGATTGCTCTTCTATTTCGTCCGCGTCTGTCTGCATATTCGATCGAATTGCAGCGACTAGGTCTAAACGAAAAGCATTGAAGCAAGATATTGTCAATCAAGATCGACACTGCCCTCTGGTTTACCAAGCAAGAGGGTGTTGAAACCCTCGCAGCGTGCCTGGAACGCGAAGGGTCCGAATGCCTCGAGGCTATCGCGGCCTCGACAAATCGAATCGCCTGAATTTCAATGAAACTAAATCTTACTAACAAATTTAATCGTTGAAAACGGAATACAAATCAGTTTTCGATTGTTTGTAGAAAGTTTGTATAAATACTTCAGCGATTAAATCAACAGAGATGCGCCTGTTTCGCTTTAAATAATCTGACGTACATATTTTACAGATTTAGACTTCTGCAAATATATGCAACCCCTAGAAAGTAATTCGGTTCGCCCAAGGGCGTCACGTTACCTTGACATTGTAAACCCAAAGCGGCGTTTCCGTGCCTGCGGAAAACCCGAGTTCGCCTCCGAAAACGTAAAGGCAATCCTTGTAAGCTACCGCGCTGTGTTCCTGAAGCGCTGGCGGCCTCTCTCCCCCAGGATGCAATTCCTCCCATTTGCTCTCGGCTGTAAAGAAAAATAGAGAAAGGGTTAACGCGCGGTCTCGTTATTTCAAACGCTTTCATATGCGAGACTCTTTCTTTAGCATTAAGCTGCATAAACAAGATTTACGCAGTCCTGCTTTTATGCGTGTTGCACGAGGGGAATGATGAAACCGCAGTTAGAAAAAGAAAAGGGAAAAACGCGGCTAAATAGAAAAACAAAGAGGCTTGTCTTATCGGTGTCGCGCGTATATGCACCCAGACGGCATGCTTAATTTAGTGGCGCGCAAAGTTCCTTAATGCATGCCGTTGTAGCACGTTTTAATTGCCTGTTCCTGCTGCAACACACGATATGTATGCACATACATAACTGTCCCAGTTTTCACCGAAATAACGAATGGCTCGTCAATTAATGATACAAACCAACGTTGCGTTTTTTCTTTTTTTTTTATATTGTTTTAAGAACGCATGTACGCTTCCTCATCGGAAAAAGTGTTATACTGATGTTGCGCAAAATTAAAAGCGTGGCGCACGCGAAGGGAATAGAGCGATCTCAAGGGTATCGAGAAATCTTTTCCAACGTGGTAAATCACACTTTCACCCGCCCCGGCAATTTACCGCTCTGGAATAAATCCTGGGTAGTTGGGGCTTCTTAGAAGCAGACAAAGAAGACGAATGCAAGAACAGGTTCGCTGGCTTAAATCTAAGCAGTGTCAAAGACGTAAATAAAGCAACTCTATTCGGTAGATGATAATATTTTGTCACTTCATTGGTTACTTTCTTTATTCGTAATCGATTCTCGATTTTTGTATGGGAGTAGAGATTAAACGAGTTTTCATTCACCTAACGGTAGATCATGCTTCGAAGGGTGCATTCAAATGGCTCTTTAATGCGTGGTTTTAACACGATGGACGTTCTTTACCCTTAAGGAGTTTTACGTAAGAAGAAAAGGGACGCTCCCCTAATCTGCTGGAAGATATAAATGCAAGGGAAATCAGCGAGCCATGAAGTTATAGTGTATTACAGTAAAGCCTTGAATTGCAAGTACTTCGGTTTGTTTTGTAACGATAGCAAAAATGTTTAATACATTTTAACTTGATAAATGAGCGATGTATTGCAATGCTGTTAATACGTATACATTCTGTCTGCCGAGCGACATGTGATCGCAACTAATTGTAAGTATATGTATCTCTCACGATCAGTAACGATTTTCATTTCTGGAACGAATTATGGTCCAATCGAAGGTTCCACTGTACATGAACAAAGGAAGATCCTCGACGCCGAACAGAAGACCTCTCTTTCATCGTCGCATCGTCAAATAAATGATAAAGAAATGTTTCATACATAAGATATTCGAGTCGTAGCCTCGCACTGGGACGTGCTCGAAAACAAAGCCTATAAAATTTACGTAAGAGGCATAATGTGCTGGCTAAAGCAGTGGCTCTCGTAAACTGGTACTAGAGATGCCCGACATTGATTACGAACACGTGTCGTATCTAGCTGGCTACGAAGCAATGGACTCCTTTGTCTGAAAGTGCTGTTCACACAATAAAACCGCGGTTGCTTTGATGAAGAGAGAGATCAGCCCGAACAAACCTCGCTCTTAAACGATTGATCTACTTCAGATCTCTAACAATTAGAACTACGACAGATAACGATTAACATCTCTTCTTGAGAGAAGGCATGAGAATGATAGATTTTCATAAGATATTTTCTCCTATTATTGAAGGGATAATTTCTAATATTGCCATGCAAAGATACTTAATGAATAGAATCCAAGCGGCGAGAACCCCTTGAAATCCCCATCGGTTAAAAAGGAGGGTGAGACAAAACATTTCGAGATGAAGTACTCTTGTGGTTCTACGAGTTATCACAATATTTTTGCAAGATCAAGTATTGACAGTACTATGCTTTTAAAATATACCAGGGGTTCCCGGGTAGTATTTGCTCCCGAGAGACAGACCACAGTGGCATCGAACCCTTCTGATACTGCTTTAATATTCACCCGAACTCTAGTTGGACAATCCCCTTCTGATTAATAGAGACTCTGTACCGCCGACCATTCAACCTACCATCGACGCAATTCTATTACGCTGCGAATTCACGTCGTATTTTGCATAAAGCATCAAATTATTGTACATCACAAACTCGAGAATTTCGCTGTATCTCCAAATTGACAAAACATAAAGATATTCAATATAATTCTCAGCATATTAATTTCATGAACGATCTCAGAATGAACAGAGCGAAAGCATTGACAGAATTCGAAATTCGATCGCATCAATTCGTTGGCTGGGTCCACTATTGGCCAAGCTAATCCATAGGGAATGCATTTAAAACGCTGCCAATCTAACCGGATCGGAACTTGGCTACGTCGATAGTCAGCTATTTAAATCGAATAATCTAACGCCCTGACAAGCGCATTTATATATCTTTTTTAGGACATAAAGTTGCATGAAGATTGAGCGCGTCACTCTCCGCTTGGAAGGTCGATCGGAGATAGCATAAATGGTTAATATGCTGACTGCAGCATGTAAACCACTGATTATTGCGAGTAGATGCAATTAATTCGCATATGTCTGATCTCCGTGGAAACACCCGTAATTGTGCAGTATCGCCGTCGGATTTAGTTGATATACGTGGGCTTTAATAATGGCGTATTATTGATCAGACTGAACCCCGTTTAAATTCCGTCGCGCACCCTCGTTCACCGGGAACGAGATGATAGGGTGCGTTGGTCAGAGATGTTGTTCGTGTACGTACCGTATTCAAAGTACTCAGACATCATGTATTAATTCCCTTTATAATTACAAGGACTATCTCCCATCTTCGGATTCTTCCTTCCATAATTTTGCAAACATTTTTAAAACGTTGCCGTTAATCGTTCGAATCATCACGAGAAAATGAAAATCAGTATAGCAATTATCGCTCACCGAGACTATACCGCCAGAGGTCTTTGAGGGGGAGATTGCCGTTTCGTCCGCCAAGCAGATATACGTGCCCGGTGAGCAAAGTGGCACTGTGCTTGCTTCTGGAAGGTGGTGCGGGCCCATTTTCAGTGCCAGCCGCAGTAACCGAGCTCCACATTTTCTTCCTGCAACAGTAGAGATCACGAATTAATCCTGGATTAAAGAAGAATTTAGCGTTCCGTTCGATAAGATAATCGTGAATCAGCGCACTCTAATTGGATACATAATTATCTGAGTAGAGTCAAATGACGGTGTAACGTAATAAACGTTTAACAGATGCCTCGGTCTATTTTTATCTGTAATGCAATGACCTATAAAAATTGTTGATTAAATTAATTTCACCCTTCTCAGTCATCTTCGAGGCGGGAAGAAAAATGGATTGGTTGAAGTTGAAAGCAGGGCGGCACCCTGACTAACTGATGTAGGAGAGATAAAATATGGATGCGAACAAAGTTATTACATTAGTATCGCAATCTGGAGTTTCTTTCGCTGTGATAGATGTAAATAGGGAAAGTAACGTGGTATCATTAAATGGCTTCTACATTGTCTTTAAACTTATCAACGACCGCCCACGCAGACGCACTTGAAATTCAATTACCAAAGCTTCGAAATCGAGTTTCGGGTAAACGAATGCACCCTCACGCACCCCAAACACGCGTACGCAAATACGGTTGTGAGGCAATACGGTACGCCACCAGCCGCGCTAGTACAAATGGGATTCCCCATGGTATTCCTTTTGTATAACGCTACCAAAGAAACGCGGCGAAGGGAAATCTGTGAAGATACGTGAGGAAATAGCAAACGTACCCTCTGCGGTCTTTCTATGTTGCTGTGGAAAATGTTGAACCCAATAAAAATTGTTCGACGCACATAAAAATTTTGTAAACGACAAGAATTTAATAACATTTCTACGCAATTATAGATTGTGTATAATTAAGAAGTACGGATATTAAATAAAACGAAGCTATTAAATGAATTCGTCTGAAGTAAACGTATTCACATCGTTAAAGAAACTAGGGAGAAACATGCGACCCTTGTAGTGAGCGGTTTAATTCAAATGTATGGAAATTTAACGAGTCCCCGCGGAACGTTGCGATTAAACATACAAAAAGTTCGCGATTTTTTCTCTGCATTTTTCTCATCGTTCTAATTTTGACACATTGTCAAATCGATACGAAAACCGAAGGTCTGAAAAAAGGAAACCCGGGAATAGAATGCCTTGTTTCGTCATCGTCGCATTCGTTGTCCACCGCTCTGGAAATATTCAAAGACCGAGACTTTTTAATCTCTTACGTCTGTATGCGCCACGTTTCAACAAACGTGACAGGTGACTGGTATAATTTTCATTCTAAATACGAAACTCGGCAGACGTTTGCAGTCTTTTCGCGCTCCGTCGCGAAATCATTGACAAGAAACGAGTGCACGAAGAACAATGACATGCATGCTTATTTTTTCCTAACTTATTCGACTCACGTGTTTCTCTCGTGCATCCTATTTCTTTTCCAAACAAATACAGAATTCTCATTTTCTATAGTTTTACTTTGCACCATTTAACAGGCTTTATATTCATTAGAATATTATACTAAATCATATCCATATTCACATTAAATTACTATGTATGTTACATAGAAAGTAAATGGTAACCCATTTCTAACGGACGTACATCAGAGATAAGTTGTAAATATGTATGGAAGCGATGCTTGTATATACTTCAGAGAAGCTTTACAACAAATTATATAATAGTATAGAGTATAGATGATAGTATATGCTACACTCGGGCCTCCAAGTGGTCCGATAAAAGTGGACGAGTATTTTTTGTCAGACAGATAAGGGGTTCAAACTGGAGATTCGAAATTTGATGAATTTTACGCGGACGTATTGTCTGAAGCTCTCCTCTTTTCTCAAGTATTGTTTTACTACAGCAATATCCCTTCGACTGCCGACTCTCGAGTATTTTACGGGGAAACGATTTTCTTCTTGCAACCCCCGGACGGTGGGTTATCGACCGGTGACGGGAATTTCATCTTCCGATAGGTAACGAACGAGAAATGTGAGCGTAAAAATTCGACTAGATTTTGATCTCCCTTTCCGTTCGAAAAGCATAGGGAGAAACCCTCTGAGGGGGTGAGCGCAGAGCTCTATCTCTCCTCTTTCGATCTCTCTCTGTCTAACCCGACTTATAAGGGGATGCGTCGTAGCTACCCGCTTCCGAAAAGGGAGAGTAGTCAGACAATTTCCTCTACCGTGTCGACACTCGCACTTGTCTTGATTTCAGTATTACGCGGCTGGATGTTCCTTTTGCGGTTGTTTCGTCCAAGGATCTCTTTCCCTTAGGGTGCACATTCACTAAGAGACAACGTATGAACGCTTCTGGTTGCGAGAAATTCACTTACCCACACCTTATAATTTGTGCATTAGAGAGAATAGTTTGAGTTCACGAAAAAAATAATTGCTTCATCGTAAACATCGGTGGAATGGACATAACTTTATTTTAGTTACGTTTTTTTGTTTTTATGCATTGCGTTAGTATGCATACTGTCTCGCGGAAAATCTTTTCATGCGGAAATAATCTGTTGCATTTTATCGCAGCATCATTATTTTTTACTTTTCCCTACGTGATCTTTAAAATGGACGTAATGCACGGGGGAGAATCGGGCGTAAAGATTTTATGGAACGTACACGGGTGTCTGAACCACGTCAACGAATCCCGTGTACAGGCGGAATACAACAAGCGATATAATATCCCGTCCACAGATTTTAAAAAGCAAACTCACGCTCCCCTCGTTCCAACGTTTCAACGCGGAAAAGCTAGGATTAGAGAAAGGTGCCTAGCATTTTCCAGCGATTTCATAGTATCGATTTCACTTTTTCAACGCGATATGAGAGTTTTTGCTTTTCTAGTTACGTACACAAGTATCTATCTTTAATCTATGATATCTTTTTGTATCTAGAAGTATAATTTTCTCTTCTTAATTTCTATACTATAACGTATTCTACTAGATTGATAAATATGTAAAGGAAAAACAGTTACATTCAAAATATTTTATTTATTTTATGTTATATTTGTTAATGTGTATATGGTAACGCGAACAGAATGTGTATGTACGTGTAATATATTTCAATGTAGTATACGAGATTCTATCCGAAGATCATTAACGCATTTTCGTGTCGGTGAATTAAGACTGTCTCTTATTATAGTGGTTGTGCATGCAGAGAACCACTTTCCACTGTATAGCTTTCCCGTGTAATCTTCTTCTTTCTTCTTGCCCAAGCTTCTTCCGCATTTTTCTTGCTTCTGTTCAGGGAACGCCAGCTAAGAGTTAACCAAGGCATATATACATACGTGCAACGTTACGTACCCTTAGAAAAGGCAGAAGGTTCATGCGTGTCACTTCAATCTTTGACCTCCGCTAATATGTAAAAAGATTTACATATGTACAATAAACATTAAATGTCGGAGCATTGCTTGAATGGTAAATTAGAAATTTCGTTTTGGTTTCATCAAACGTTTCGCATGTTTCTTCAAGAATTGGGGATAGCTGGTTCTGAAGCAACGTTCCTTGTCAGCGTCGCGCACGATATAAAACGTCCCTGTCCCTACCAGTTGATGCGTGTTTTGAATGACATCCACTAGAAACCCTCCAGCGTGTCACTAGTGTCACTTGCGGTAGGATCTGTGTAACCGCGATACATTCCCGGGTAGCTACGTTTTGACGTAAGTCATATAAACAAAATCCCACTATTTGAATTACTGTTGATTTGTAAACCTAACTAATTATAATTATTTATTCCCCTTCATTTTTCTGATCGTAACAAATAATGATTTTATTTCTTATTCCACGGTACTAGCGTATACGTATGGAGTGTTAACGCATAAGGTAAAATGAAACCTTATAATAAAATCAGAGATAGAATGTGATGTCGAGTGATAATCCTTGTTTCTTGATGCTCGCGGTATCGGTGCCCCTGAGTAGAGTATTAGGTCCCGTTAGGTTTCTATAAATGAATTAATGTACTAACAACAAAGATTATAGAAGTAGGTATGCACTCGCGACAGGTGCAGTTTTACCTGTACGATAATCATCAAGTCTAACTTCTATAATGCTGAATGTTAGCAGCCGGTTGCTAGTATAAAGGTATTTGTGTCAAACATGTAAGTAGGATAAACGACCTCGTCAGATTTTAAAAGCACAAGAAAAAATACAGTAATTTGTTTTCATGTTGGAATAAGTTCCTGCATAAAACGCAGATCATTTATTATGTAAATAGTATTGATTCATTTAACTTTTGTTCGTTCCGATATAATTTTTAGTTCTATGAAGAGGACTCGGTTATTATTACATGAAGAACATTGATTTTCGCTGGGGTTAAGGACACGATAAACTGCATCTACCACGTGACTTCAAACTAACCGGTTTATAAATATCTACGATTTCATCCACTACATATTTAAACAGATGCATTTCACTTTCGACATTCATTAATTTTCTATGACGTGTAGTACGAGTTAGAGAACAGTATTGGGCGCGAATTTTCTATGAAGTTTTCGGCTGCTTCGACCCACGGTAAATCTCGAAGGACCCCGCCGAAAAATATTTAAAAATAACAGGGAATTAATTGCAGGGGTGTAGCGGTAATATAAGATACATCCAATAGGGTAACGTAATTTAACAAGCTTACCTCTCTACTCAGTAAACCCTCTATCCCGTTAGCTTTGGTGAACGCAACTTGTGACCCACATGCAAGTGACGATTAAACGCGACTAAGCTGCCTTTACTGTGGCAAGAATGTCACTGGATGCTTCTTGCTGATTAACCTTTGATTCGACCGAAATGCATCGTCTAATTGATAGTATCCCTGCTGCTCTTTGAAGTGCTGTGTTTCAGTGATCACGCTGCAGCTATAATCTGCTTCGTTCCCAGAAGTATCTTGAAACTTATCATACATAGATTCCAGCTTCAACCTGTTGTTCCCAATAGGAGTGTAACAGGGCGAATTAACAGGTCGAATCAATTCTTCCCAAAATTTCCTTTTACACGGAATACACCGCTGATAAAAGCTGAGTCCGTCATTAAACTGCTTCACTGTGACATACCGTGTACGTGCACTACGCAATACACTGTAAAAAGCATCGCAAGAGATCACAAACAGTTTTCCATTCACGTATGCTTCAGCGCAACCTTCGGAACGTTTAACAAAACCATTCAGTAATACCACGCATCTTTTATCTTGCCGCGGTATCGAGTCATTGATAACCTTTTGTCACGGCTCTCCGATATACCGTCTTCTTCACTTAAGGACACCGCAGAATCGGATAGTCCAAGATACGAACATTCATGACATAACTTTTATCCGAGGATCACTGATCAATTTCCGGCAGGCTGGACAGATTTTCCCACGTTTTCTTGTTGCCATGGATGAAGAGAGAAGAATGGGTAAGATGTGTCACGAGGACGGTACTCTCGGCGTGCTCGACGTTTCTTCCGTACTGCGTCCGGGTTGAGCACCTACCTCGTCGAGTCTTCATCGAGGACTCGACGCAGGCGCCAAAGGGAAAACCACCCCCTATTGCCCACCGACTTCAACGTCACCATCCCCTCTGTCTTTGCCAGGGGATGAACATCCGCGAGTCGAACGCTTTACCGTAGTCTACAGTGACAACGAGGCATCAGGATAACTATCATCAAGATACAATCACACCTATCCTTAGTTAGTTCGATCTCCAAGCATCCGATTATGAAGAATCTTTCACGACTGCGGAGAACGTGTAATAAATATGGAAATATAAATAATAAAGTTTTATGATGTTCCCTAGAAGTGCATTTCGCAAAGAACATTGATCTGACGTGCTCGGAAGGCTCAATAAGTGCAACGACACGCGTGCATACTTGCAGAATATCTCTTTAGGCAGCCTGAAATTATTTGTAGCTTGCCAATTAGGCGATTAGTTCGTCCTAATGGCAGAAACATCGAATGTTCCGCTTTGGTCAAGTGCAGAATTTTATCTGTCAATGAGTAAATTTCTGTGACAGCATAACGTCGGCCAGGTTGCACATGCGCCAGTGTCGGTCCCCATGGAAACGGGATGCGAGCCACCGCGTGTGAATGCGTATTGATTACTCTACTCTTGCTCCATTCCGCGATCTCTTGGTCCTCGCCGTGTCTTCTCCTGTCACCCCGCCAACCCTTGCTCCACCATCCTTTTTCTCCATCTCTTCTCTCTCTCTCTTCTCATCCGTGCATCCCCTTTTTTTCTTCAAATTAGCCCCGTAATGCTCCTGCGCGCTCTTCAGACCCTTTGCATAAAAAGCGGAGATTTCTCTTTATTTTAAGGTTTCCTATATCAGATTTACGGGAAAATTTGTTACTTTAAAATGCATTACTTTTCTATCAAATCTAAAATAAAATAGAATCGAAACCACGCGTTTCGTTCAAAGCCATGCACTGGTGTCTCATCGTTCAAAGTAAAAAGCTTAAAAGTTTCTTGATCGTAAATGTTGTCTACACATACGACTTGTATTTCTTAACTTATGAAGGATACAAGAAAAATTTATGTACGGAACTTGCACGGTTCAAGCGGCCACATCCTTTGATAGAATTTTTTCTTACCTCATTATTTAATCTTTTCAAGACGATTTCATTTATCCTTGACGCATGAGGTCGATTTTAATTAGGTTTTTAAATATTGTACTCAAAAATTTATTAACCCTTGCGGAGTAAGGATGGGAATGGGAAGCACAGTAGGAGGTCCTGTTGCGGCTAAGCCACTTGAAGTAGGTACGTATGACCTGTGTTAGGAATGGGAGCCCCAGAGGATAATACCTTCTGTATAGCTCCTGCTGTTCTTCAACAATGAAGAAAGTACCGAACGTGGAAAAGTATTGTCGCGCTCGCACGATTTATACTGTTTACTTTTACCAATGCTGCGCGCTCGATTGACGAGCGATTCTAATCGTAAGCAAACCACGGATATGTATGGCCAAACCTAATCCCGATCGGAAGCCATAAATGACACTACTGCATTTGAATAGAGTTTTTTTATTCTAAAGACGTGCTTTATGTATGATCATGCGTTTTTTCATTTTCATAATGAATCTTGCGATAAGAAACAAATTTTGTAATGTATTGTAACGCAATATCGTATGGTCACTAATTTTGATTCGGTCTCCGGTTTGGTAAATGTCTAGGCGGAACAAATCATTCTATTGTACTTTGTAACAAAAATCTAGTGTGTCAGAAGGACAAAGCCTATGTAAGGTTTGTCAATAATCGTGTTTAGTGAAGGTTTTTAAAAAATATAAGAAAGAACGTATATATAAATTTATAATCAAGAAGAGTAAGGGATATTACTCTATTATTAAACACTAAGGGAAATTATTCTATTAATATGCATCAAAGTATATAGTATCGATTACAAGACTATAAGTAACAATAACTAACATCTGAACGTTAATCGAAGTGCAAAAGATGTACAAAATTTGTACATGTCATTAATTTAAGAATTTTTAGTAAATTCATATACAATCTTTTTATTCTTCTTTTCTTGAAACGGTAGTAATGTGATTAACGAATTCTATCAAATTCTACGAAATTTCACGTAAAGTTGAGGCAACAAACATCAATTAAACTCCTGGCGTGACCGTAAGAATATTGTTGGCTCACTCGTGACACTTTTATTTTCAACAGCACATCTTTTGTTCACGGTTCGTGATTTACAGGGACGCAGTCTTATACTTGTGAGCAATTCTTATTGAATAGACTGTTTTTATTTGTACAACTTATGAATACAAACGGTAAAACAAAAACGATAAATGTCTAATAAGTTAAAGAAAACTAAAAAGATAGAAAATTATCGGAGTTTTCCACGTATTTGATTTCAATTGTAGTAACGATAGAAAAAACTGATGCCAGTCCTGAGAAACTAATGTGCGGTAATATTCCATGCGTGACAACTATATAAAAAGGTGAAACTCATAGAAGGGACTACTTTTACTCCTGCCTTCTACGCTTTAAGATTTATATTTGAAACCTTCGTCTACCTTTAACGAATGTGGCTGATCATATTTCCCACGAGCATGTCGTCGCGATTCATTTGGGTTCTTCTAGCAACTATTACCGTTCACTGTGTTTTTGTGAAGAACGAGGAATCTACTGTGCCTCCTGAAAATACATTACTGGCGAGTATTATACGTGCTAGAGATTCTTCCAAAACATCACATCCAAATGACAAGGTACAAGGATTCGATAAAAGTTCGGATAAGCTACCGCGTACAACGAATAATCGATCGGAAGCAAAATCTAAAGATAAGTCGAATATCTAAAAAAGTGATTTTTAAAACATTCATTTGAAACATTTTCGTTATGATAAATTAAAATGTGCAAGTTCCAGTTGCTGCGAATCCAGATACAGTTCCGGTTCATCAACGCGGCCCGATTGGTATAGCAATAAGAAACCTGGCTATTCTACCAAAGTCGGCAGTCGCTTTCCCGCAGACAGGTAATCTTTTGCGTGTTTTATTTATTAAATGTTAATTTAATCTTTCAGCAAGACTTTGTGTCATTAATCCGTGAAAGAGAAATTTAGTATCGAGAATTACATTGCGCAGATACGCATGGCAAACTCAAGGGCAACCACCAGGTTCAACCGGAAGTATGGGACGACCAGGAACCGGAAACTGGAATACTGAAACTTTCATTGAAGGGAGTTACGTAGGAGATAGGTAATCAATTATTTCGTTAATTTTAGCATTGTTACTGTTTCTTTTTATTCTATTATTGCATCTTGTAATTTTACAAAATATCAGATTTAGTCCGACGCCGAGTTATGGAAACGAAGGTACACGTAAGCCTAATGGTTATGCTTACGGTAGTTCTGGAGGATATGGATATGGTAATAATGGAGGATATGGTTTTAATCGACCATCTGGCTATGGAGGAATTTCAGGGACATTAGCTAATGGAGATGAATTCGGATCTGTGGAACCAAACTACCCCGAAATAAACGCCCCTGCGCATCCAAATCTTCAAACGCAAAAAGTAGTAATTACTGTTAACTAAATTTATGTGTGATACATTTTTTAATAATTTTATATGCGGTATTGTTTTAATTACAGGCTGTAGCTTTAAAAGCTTTAGCAGGTGTTGCCTTAATTGCAACGGCTGCTGCATTAGCAACAAATCCTGTTCTTCTTCCACTTGGCGCTGTATCAGGGAGAAGAAAGCGATCGAACTCGGATATTGAAAATAAAGATCAGTTTCTGGATAATTTAATTCGCGGACGAATTTTCGAGAAAAGTCTTATCAAGGTATATTTATAATTCTAATCGAAGGATTAGTTTTTAAATATTATATTTTTGCATGTTCGTTAATCAGGATGAGGTCAAAAACGAAGTATTTGCTTTTACCTTATGTTTTGGTAGAGCAACATGTAAAGTGCAAAATAAAGTTAATCATAAGAAAGATAATTTTTTCACATGGAGTCCACCGTTTAGACTTATTCTTTCTCCATTGTATATATTTTTCTCTTATTACTAACGTAACTCTAGTAACGTAAAAATACAAATAAAAAACCTTATACTATTTCATTACAGGTCCCAGAATAATCCAAGTAATCAAGTAATGAAGCTAGAAAATTTACAGAAACGGTAATTGCTGCTTCAGAGGGAGTAAATTGTAATATCTATAAGTGTAATGAATGTAAGAGTAAATCCTAAATTCAAAAATAAGACGTAGGTTCAACTGTATAATTGTTTTTCATTTTTAATTTCAAAACCGGTCACTTGATTATTTAGAGTGGTTGGATGGATCGAATGAATAGGCAAAATATAATGTGTACCCATATTTATCTACATATTAAGAAACGGACCATTAGTTTTGTAAACAAATGGTGTCAATAAATAATTTAATGCGAAAGTTTAGAAATTTCGTCTAATTTTGATATTTTTCTTATATTGATTCATAATTTCCTGCAATTCTAGAATTTCATCGCTAGATGGAGTCTTCCGACAACATATAAGTTGTGTGTACATATATGCGATTGAACTGACGAACTGACGTGTCTTTAATGAGGAACAACGTGGCATCTTCTGCACACGATTTTTAGCTACGTTAATAAAAACGACATAATTTTCAATGCCGTCTAATAATTGTCGTCTGTAACATATTTAAATATAAATTTATTCTGACAGAGTTTCGTCTGTCAATTTCTTTTACAATTACGGTATCGTGTTGTAATTTATATTACATGCTGTAAGTGAAGGTTATATGTGGGTAATGACAGTATTAACCACGTCAACAGTGATAGTTCAGTCAGTATAAATAATTTATTCGGTTGCGTGATTCTTCCGTTTAAGAATGTTTATTTATAATTTAATTGGAAGATCTACGTTGAAGCAATTTAGGATAGCGTATTGTTAATTATGAGATCTAGCGTCCGCAATGTTTAATAGTGTAATTAAAAGTAAACATTAAAAGTTCGGTCCTTGACGCCAGTGTAAAAGGAACAGCTGTACTTTTGTGGAAAGTTCGTTGATAAGAGATTTTAGCTGATCTCTTTTATCATTCTGTATGGCTACCAAAAGGAAAATGGAAAGAGATTGCACTGTGGAGGATGGAGTCCACGAAACGAATCACGTGCATGAACGCTCGGACTTACGGGGCGACGAGAAGAATATAGCAATACTTTTATTTTTATATTTATTACAAGGAATACCATTGGGTTTATGTGGTTCTATTCCTATGTTACTCCAGAACCGAAACGTTTCGTATCGTCAACAGGTAATTTGCGCGAGGTTCTGTTTATTACGTACAACTTTTGATAGATTAAACTTGAATTATACAAATATTATTTGATTACTAGGCTGAATTCAGTTTTGTCCAATGGCCTTTTTCTTTGAAACTCTTCTGGGCACCAATAGTAGATTCCACATTTTCTCAAAAATTTGGAAGGAGGAAAACATGGTTAATTCCAACTCAGTATTTAATGGGATTCTTTATGCTTTTATTGTCCAGTCGTGTAGACCAATGGCTGGGTAATAAAACCACAAACCCCAATATAGAAATGCTGACTATTATATTTTTTGCATTAAATGTCTTGGCTGCCACGCAAGATATTGTAGTAGATGGGTGGGCACTGACTATGTTGAAAAGGTATAAATTTAATCTATAGCTTTATAAAATCTGATATAAGTTCACTAAAAAATGCATTGTATATGCAGATGCAATGTAGGATATGCATCAACGTGCAATAGTGTGGGACAAACTGCTGGATATTTCATTGGTTACGTACTTTTCATGGCACTCGAGTCTGCTGAATTTTGTAATAGTTATTTAAGATCTACCCCAGCCAGTGAAGGCATTCTGACTCTGCCTGGTAAGCTACATATGTATATGTTATTTGCCTATAAGCTACATAGTTCGCTAAGAGTTAAAACATTGACCTAAATAGAGCTCATTTTCTCCTATAGATTTCCTTTATCTTTGGGGTTGGATATTTATAATTACAACAACTTTGCTTGCATTGTTTAAGCACGAAAACTTAGAGAAAGTGCATAAAGAAGAAGAACTGAATACCAACATTAAGCATGCCTATAAATTACTTTGGAATATTGTCAGATTACCATCAATAAAGACCATTATTGTAGTTTTATTAACTGCCAAGGTTAGAGAGATAATTGTTACATGATGTATAGGTGATACACATGTGTGTTAGTAGTATACGATCATTGTGTCACTATTAATAATGTAATTTTGCTTCATCTGCAGATCGGGTTTTCTGCTTGTGACGCTGTAACAGGTTTAAAGTTAGTGGAAGCTGGTATACCTAAGGAAAAATTCGCTCTTATGGCCGTACCTATGATTCCATTACAAATACTATTACCATTAGCAATTTCAAAGTATACAGTGGGTCCAAGACCAATGAATGTGTATATAATGGCTATGCCTTACAGGTGATTAGAGAGAAAACTATATGAAACATTTTTTATATAAAACGACAAATATACAACATTTACAATTGATTTTTTAGATTAGCTTTTGGCTTAGTGGCAGCATTTTTGGTGTGGCTAACACCATACGTTGTAACAGGTGGTCAGATGCCAATCTACTACTTTATACTTCTAATTATTCTATACTTGATACATCAGGTAATATAGAAAAATGAACGATCATTTAGAAAGATTTGTGATATGTGAAGATAAATATATCCACATTATTTCTGCTCTTCACAGGTTTTCACAAGTAGTATGTTCGTAGCGTCGATGGCATTTTTCGCAAAAATTAGCGATCCTGCAGTCGGTGGTACTTACATGACATTATTAAATACTCTATCCAATTTGGGAGGTAATTGGCCGGCAACGGCTGCTCTTTGGTTCGTCGACCCATTAACATTCCGACAGTGCAGCACTGATCCATCGAATGACTGTAGCACAATTTCAAAAAGAGAAGTTGGTATTTCGCCTTGTTATCGTGAGATATTAATTTACATTGAAATTCGAAAATGTAAAAATTAAATATATTTTTCCAGCTCTGTACGAATACGCACAATGGTATTTGTAATATGCAGTTTGATGGCTACTATGTCGAAAGTATCTTATGTTTAATCATTGGATTTGCATGGCTCAGGTGGGGTCGACGGAAAATCGACCTCCTACAAACAAGATCAATGTCTGCTTGGAAAGTTATACTTGCGAAACAGAACAGATAACAGTGTAGAATCAGCATTGATCAACTTCTTAATATGGTACCTGTAATTATTAAGAATCTGTACAAATTAAATAAGTTAACAGTAGGAATTAAATATCTTGGCCGTGTGTCCGGATAATTTCCCATACACTCATCAAGTGTTCCAATCTTATTAACCGAATTTTTTCTGGTTTCACGTTCCCCTTTCGCTGTGTTTGGCTACTGTTTTTTACATGACAAATTGTAAATGTGATGAGCGATATGCGTTGATATAATTTAATATTCCATTTGGTACAAGAATTTATACGATATTCTTTCACATCTTAGTACAATAATAAATTAAGCAAGTGCTGCGTCCATACATATAATTCTGTTTAGGATATACGCGATAATCGCAGCTTGATGTGGTTTCGATAACAGTATTGTTCCACTACCAGCTTATTACTGTATCGCCACATTGAATAAATAAAAATTTTTTTTATTTATATTCTTATCCTTCCATGAAGGATAGTGATCTAATGTAGTTACGATGTGATAATGCACTGATTTGCTATCTATACTTACTGTTATTGGCTTTTTATAATTTAACGACAAAAATTGCGGTCGTTCGCAGTGCTTTTGAATCAGTATAGAGTACATGATGTTAATAAAAGTTTTACATATAAACCACTTTGTTTTATTTCTTCCCCTCCTCTTTTACACAGTAATTTTGATAATTATTCATATAGATAGAAAAAGAGAGAAAAAGTTTATTAATATATGCATTTTAATAATTACCATTTTATCGCGAAATAAGCCTTAAAGAAAATGTAGTAATATCCACAGTACGTATTTAAGTGTATAGATATACACGAACATAAATATTTTTTAAAAACATTTTTAAGAACGAAATCCGTGACCGAAAAGTACTTCATCATTTTTTATTTCACCTGCAACATCTGAAGATTAGGAATGTAATTTAGTCCAATGATCTTCGTTAAAATTCAGTACCTTTCTCTTTGTATTTGATTTTATTCAATTGTGCCGATTTATAATTTGTAAATAATGCATCTGCGCGTTCGTGTGTTGCAGTCAGTTGATGAAGACGTCGTTCGTCTTGTGATTTGTATCTTTACAATAATCTTAATTCTCAATACATTTTAAAATTAACTCACTATTAAAGATAAAAATTATAATAGAAAGAAATTATAATAAAAAGAGGACAATATTTACGGCCATAGTCGATTCAGCATCCACAGCGAAGTCCGCATCGGTCTCATGGAACAAGAGTAGGTCTTGAACTTCACGATTTTCAGTATTTCAGTACTCCGTACGATGTGCGCGGACGAAGCTGATAGAATATATTTAGTGAACATTTTGCACACTTTTACTCAGGGATCTCAGAATTGTTCTTACATATTACGTATCAGGTGTAAGGTTCCTTTTATATTGATCGATACTTCTGTACTTACTCGTAAATCTTTGTTGTAACACGACATTAATTACTCTTACGAGAAGGTTTAATCAACAATCAAAGAAATACTATGGAATCGAATATCGTTTATGGAATTAATGTTCGTTTTTTAATTTTTTACTTTGAAATGAAAATATAAAATGAAACATCAATTATCGTTAGTGGGACTTTTCGATAATAAATATTTCGTATTGGAAGATATACAATACAGAACACTGACAATGTTTGGTATCATTTTTTACACAACTGCATTATTACTGCTCACTATTTTTTATTATAATTGTACTTACAGTTTCTTGCGACTGTTAATCTTTTACGAATTTATGGGACCATCAAAAATTAACTTCCTGTACAATATACATATTTTAACAATTGTGCATACGATGCGCTCATCATTTTGCGCCCAAGGTAATGATTAATCTTCACTGCGAAGAAAATTTGTTTTTTTTCTTACACGTTGCCTATTGCAAGAATAATAACTTTATACGAACGACTCGAAGATCTTTTACATATTTCGAGGGAGAAAGGAATGTTTCAAATAGAACAACTGGGTACTGAGAAACGTTATTACATTTGGAGTCTACTCGATAATGTAACTCTTGCTACAGCTATTCTTAGATACATAACTACCTATTTGAAACATTTCTTTGCGTCTGGAAATATTTATTTCAAGCGATGCACTTTAGCAATCAATAAATATTCACCTCAAATGTTATATGTACGAAGTGATTACGATGTTTACTACGATATTTTACATCTATGCAACATCTACGGCACTTTGACAATAAAAGTATTTCTCGTAATACTAATTATATCATCTTTTTCTATGATTTATCTTTGCTGGATCTGCTGACAATGACCGGAGGACTTTTAAACCAACATACTTAAATTACACGGGAAATAATCGTTTAAGCTATAGTACAATATTTAATACAATATTTGTTACTCATAAGACGTTTATTAAATATTGTTAATGTAAAAAATCATAGAAGCTCGTAAATGAAGACTGTTAATCCGAGAGTTATTTTATAGTTCGAAAAATATATGTCAATTTTATGTTTCAATGGGTATGTTATAAATACGTAAAATCGATTTTATCTACGAGAACAGTTACTAAAGCGATAGTGTATCTCAGAAGACGTAATTGTGATTTATCTAGCAATTCATACTTTTAGTAAATACTTTTTAATGCGATCACATACGATAGGTGAATCAGTTTTCTTAATTAATCAACCTTTTCCAACAACTAGTCTCTAAAAATACATTATTTCTTCCTTTTATTACAATATCAAACTTATAGATACACTGATTTATATAGAACACTGGAAACTTCCTGGAGGAAATCAAGATGAAAAAAATCGCTTGTGATTCATCGCGATATCTCAATCTATTCCGGAGATACAGGCTTCCAATGTTTAGGTGCAGCGTCTGTGACACAGTGACCTACTTTCGTGTATCAGCTGGATGTCTAGACAGACTAGACCGGTTGGTGGAGATTAGGGTAGGTCCGTCAGTCGGTCGACGTACGAGAAGAACAACAATAACGGCGCCGAAAAGATTATGCTTGCCTTTAAATGACGATATCACCGGAACCGGAAATCGGATCGAGAAGAATCAAACGAGATTTTAAAGAGGACGCTTCTTCGTTTCGAATGACGGAAATTTTATTTGCTTATGGCTACGGCCGAACTACTTGTCTCGAGAAAGATAATGTACGTTGCGTACATGCCGTGCCGCGTCTCTCGTAAGCGTGGCCACGGGGAGGACCACACATATGTATTAGGAAATATCAGTGTGTTGTGTGTCAAAATGACAGACAACAAACGCACAATCCAGTGTTCTATATGAGAGATCAGTGCACTGATACAAGAAACTTTTTATAATTTCTATCCATAGCGTCTTGAAAATTCAAATTGCGAGAATATAAGTACTTTAAAATCGGTCGAGTTTTACTGTTGCGTGGGACAAACATTATTGTTTTTATATAGAATTAAATGCGTCGATGTATGTATATCTAACGAAATACATACACAGATAATTGAATTTTGCACGTATACAGAGTGTCTGCGCCAAAGCGCATGTATGTATAATGATTGTTCATCTTTATAAAGTAAGTAAAAATTGTGTGTATCATAATTGTGCGTAAGTAAGTAGAAACGAGACTGAACTATGTCAAATACTTAAGGATGTATTGGCTATACAGTCAATTCCAAAAGTTTATGTACCTTAGAAAAACGCATTTCGTATAATTGAAAAGAAATTAGACGTCGGAAGAATAATGCTAATAATAAATAGCTACGTGCTAAAAAGTATAGAAGGAAATATCCAATTAAGTATTGACGCTGACGAAAATTTGGAAGAAATTGAAGGTGTACCCCTTGGAAAAATCTCGGAAAAATCGAAAAATTTTTTTTTGTTGTTTATTATTAGCAATGTTCTTCCGACGTCTGATTTCTTTTTAAAAAATGCGTTTCTAAAGTGCATAAACTTTTGGGATTGACTATATAGCCAATAAATCCTTAAATTCTGATACACGAATGTGTAGTATAACAATTTATCAAAAATTAATTAACGTTAGTCGCTAATGAAACACAGTCTTGCTTATTTTTAAGTCCCTCCAACATCCAGTGTCTTGATATTTCTTAACAAAGTGTCGTTTTATGTATTGGTATTATTTACAAAGTTCTCTCACGCTTTAATTTCGATTTCAAATAGTACGCATGTAAGAAAACAACGATTAGATGAACTCTAACTCTTCTACATAATATAATTTACTTACATTTCCCATCGATTGGCATGCTTTATTATACAATTCCGTTGAACCTTTACACTCCTAGTGCACGAAATCTTCTTCATTCAAGATCGGAACTTTATCGTTTTTCTTGTTCACCCGTAACGTGGCACCCCATTTTGCACCCCGACCAGCTTCCGATGTCGCCATCAAAATCGAATACGAATTCGGACTCGATGCTTCTTTGCTGTAGTGAATTCCGTACAGAAAGTATATTAACATGCCTGTAACAAAGAAAAGACAAATTAAAAGGAACGTGGATGCTTCAGTGGTTACGTAAAGCATGACAAACAAGATTATCCGTTCACCTACCGATTACCATCCATACGAGGAATCGGAACCATGTTAGAAAAGATAAGCGGCAAATAAGTCCTATGTTGAACAAAATGCTGAGCGCTGGTACTAAAGGCACCATGGGTACGCGGAATTTGCCAGTCGGAGGATTCTGTTGATGCGCACCGATAACGAGCAGGCCTAAGATCGTTCTCGATTAGTTTAGAAACGTACGTAATATTAAAACAGTTGTCTGTTTAAAAAATAAACTTACTTCCAACCAATACCAGAACAACGATTACCAGGACTAAATAGTCCCACCATGATGGTACGATGTACGCTTGGGATATCAATAATAATGAAAGATAAAGGGAAATACAACCAGCTGCGTACATTGCTACCGCGCCGGTCACTGCATCTCCTGGTTTGCAATTGCCCAAGAAGTTACCCAACCAAACGTACCGTGGTTTAAGTTTACCAGTACCTTCGCTCAAATCGAGGAGCTGTAAAGGATGTAAAAGTTACAAAAGCGACAGTGAACGATGTAACTTGATATTGCTTTGTTCTCTTCCACGAATGAAATCACCTCGGATTCTGCAGATATAACGCTATTGCAATCGCTGTTGGAATCGGGTCCCTCGGTGGGAGGTGACGTTACACTACTGGGTGTACCAGCATTCGACGGTGGTGGTGTATTCTTTTCAGGGCGATATCTTAGAACGATTATGCTCGCTGAAACTATAGTATAGGCCAGGAATGTGCCGATAGACATGAATTCGACTAGATATTGAAGATCGAAGAGTAAAGCGATTAAGGCACTGAGGGCACCGCTGATTGCCAAGTTGAGGACCGGAACTTGGGTGCGTTCGTTGATATGGCCCAGAAATCCGAAAAGCAGACCATCGTTCGCCATCGCGTACATTGTTCGAGGCAATGCGAAAAGAGATCCGAAAAGGGTTGTCGTCATTCCGCACAAAGCTCCAACACTGTGCGCACGTAACGCGCAATAAGTTATTCCAGTAAAGGTATCACATCGAAGATAGACGAGAATTATTTGTAAGGTTCTCCTGACCTTATCGCGTATTTAGCCCACGGTACTCCCCTCGAGGCAAAAGCTTCGGGAAGGGCTGCTGCGGGTTTGATGTCCCAATACGGCACCACTAAAGTTAAAGCGGCGCCAACCAACACGTATCCGACGGTTACCATTGCCATCGAAACTAATGTCGCTCGCGGTATGCTTTTCATAGGTTCGCGTGCTTCTTCACCGGAAGTTGCGATTGAGTCGAATCCCACGTACGCGTAAAAGCATGGTGCCGCGCCTATTTGTGAGTTAGAGGAAGGTAAATAAAAAAGTTGATTTTGTGGCGAATAAATACATGTATACGGAGCATAGAGTATTTGAGTACCTGCCAGCACCCCTCCCATGCCGTAAGGCAGGAATCCTCCGTTTTCGCTACTCCAGTTAGAAATTCTCGCGTAGAAAAATCCTAGACCGATCACCAAAGCCATCACGCATAAGTTGACGATGGTGAGTAAAGAGTTAACCATTGCCGAGCATTTAACGCCCAATGCTAATAGCATCGCGTAAGCCAGGCACAATCCAGCGGCTAGGAAATCTGGGACAGATCCAAGCCCGTAATACATCAAGTCTCCCATGGTACCCCCGTGCGTTATTTGTCGCGTGTAATTGCTGATTGCACCTCCTGCCAATGAATCGACGTATCCGCTCCAGGCCCTGGCCACGGATGCCGCGCCTATTCCCGGATTGTAAAATATTCTTGAGTTTTATGCGGCAAAACAGACGTAGTCCATAAAAATCAACATTACCAATCATATGTTCTAATATAATATTCCATCCAATTACGAAAGCCCAGAATTCTCCGACCGTAACATATGTATAAATGTAAGCGCTCCCAGCTTTTGGTATCCGCGCCCCGAATTCAGCGTAACTCAGCGCTGCTAATAAAGAAGCTACACCAGCTATCAGAAAACTCAATATTACGCCTGGACCAGCTAAATTGTGAGCGACCATTCCGGTTAAAACGTAAATTCCAGCGCCAACCATATGTCCCACGCCTGCAAGGTAATCATGACCGCGGTCATGCACAAAAGTCATAAAACACCGCGAGAATTTTAAGTGCGGTGCACATTAAGTGGGAAACGAGATACCATTTTTGCGGAGATGCGGTTAACATTTCTCCGATTCAGGGACTACTTTATCGGAATTGCGATATCGCGAGTAGCGACCGTGCATGTACTTATGATTCAAATGGCACCAAAGAGGATATACTTGCCGAGCAGCGTGATGTCGAATGTGGAGAGACATCGTTTCATTCGAGTTTCAAGTATATCACCTTTAAACTTCTTTGTGCGATTCATTTTGTTGTGCAAGCCGGACATAACGTGACCAAGGATCATCCGACGAACCGAAGGCATTTCGTCCGCCTTAAAATAAATTATTGTTGCAAATATTTTTATAACAAACAAAGAATGTTGGGATATGTTTTCTTCCACACAAACTGCAACGCATTTTACAAGTTTAATTAGTTTCACGTTTACGACTCATTCAATGAACAAATTGCTAACAATCTACTGATAAAGAATGCATTTGAGAATGGATATTCGCTTTGACAAGCGCACAATATTAATTGATTGATTTAGGGAATAATTTCTCTACTTACACGAGGCTACTTACGTTCGTATTTGAGATTATTCGATATCAGATCGCTCAGGATGGAAATCCAAACTGTGACGGGAAAGAGAGCACGACAGACTCTAAAATCTACGAAGAAGTTGTATGGCGCCTCCGCCAACACGCAGACTCGGATGTTCGATCGATTCAGCGGTGATAAAATTATTTATGTCACTCCATGACGGGAGTATGAATGAAGATCATCTTAATCGAAATTTATGAAATATTAAACGCGCTTTAAGAAAACGTGCCCTGCAGTCCATCTTCATTTCTAATCAACATACGGAAATTGCTTCCGTTTCTGATTTATCTGATGATCCTTCCGCAATTCAGCTCTATAAAACTTGTTATTGATATTTTACAATCAAGTTATGCTAATTTTCTAACGCGTTAACAAGACGCAATTAATTATGGTCTATTATATTTGAATGTATATACCGATGAATAAAGAAGTAAGAAAATGGTACCAAATAGAATTATGTTCTTATAGTTTCAAGGATTATAATAAACAATAAAATAGTTGGTATAATGTCAATGATAGTATCAAAGGTTGCTTAAATAAGATGTAGAAGTTGCGCAATGTATTTTATTATATCTATTTATTAAAAGAATGAGTTCTACATGAATCATTCATCGGAGGACAGTGCCATTTGGAACAGCGATGGCTTCACATGGAGGCAGCACCGTCCAAGTTGTTGCAGTATGTAACTTTACCGTTCGATATTCGGAGTATTTGAAGTCGCATTTCGTTAAATGTGAAATAACTCGTTGAAGGAGATTTGCGCAAGGTAGATCAATCTCACGTAATGCTCTTAAAATATCAGCTGAACAGTGAAACAGTGTTCCTTTGAAAATTGTACCTGCCTCAAAGTTATGCGTTAAATTTGTGGATTCTAACAATGTTCTAACCTCTTCCTCTGCTTTCAAATACAAACAATAATTGTTATCGTTAGACAAAATCATTTGATATTGTAGATATGATATTACATTGATATTAAACATATTCTCATGTTTTTCACAATTATTTTGCTGTTGTAATAAGCTAGCATCATAGACTGCATAAAATACATGTATGTGTGTTTCTATCATGATTCAGAATTTATCAACATTATAGTTTTTTTGATAGTATCATCTCTTAATTTGTAAGAATTGTAACATTTTGCTTGCATTACATTTAAATATCTATAGTTGTATCAGAAAATAGGTCAACTAATAACAACTTGTGAAGATAATAAAATATGCCTGGACTATTGACTTTTTTAGTGTAAAATTAGAATATATAAATTAAAATAATTACATTTTAGCAGACAAATAAACATGAGTTACCATCGTGGAGGGGGAAATAAGCCAAAAGGCTTTGGGTTTGCTGGCTTTCAAATGACTGGTACAAAGAGAGCTGGTTCTAATATACCACCACCTCCACCAAATTCTACCCTAAGTAAACAGGGATATCATACTATGAATTCTATCACTGAGAATGCCTTATCTGCATGTTGGGGAATGCCAAAAAAGCGTAGTAAAACTGAAGAAGAGTGAGTAGATAAGTGAGAATGAAAGATACAGAGATACAGAGAGAACAGATGGTAAAGGTAACATGTAAAATTAGATATTTTGAGGATGACGATGATCCTCCACCATTTTCCTTGGAGTATATCCCAGCACCTGGATCACCAACAAATGATTGGATGAAGAAATCAGCACCTAAAGTGGATAGCGATAGCGAAGAGGATCCCCTGGATGCGTTTATGGCTGGCATAGATGCAGAAGTTAAAAAGAATACCTATGAATCACAACTTGCTGAAGATGAACGAAAAGAAGAAAAGACTAAGGGATTCAGAGCGGATATTGATGGCGAAGACGACGAAGAGAGTTATTATAGGTAAGGTACTATTAATTCTATTGAAAATACAACATTTAGCAGCAAAAGACTAGTATAAAATTCGAATTAATCGATTCCATATAGAAATAGAAAATCAATTAAATTCTGTGACCTGGTATTACATTTGAATGTGCATAAGAGAAGGACACAAGAGAGAATTGTATCTTTCGGGAAATACAATTGTAATATCAAACTTATCGTTTAAAAAGGTACATGGAAGAGAATCCAACTGCGGGTTTGCTACAAGAGGAATCTGACCAAGAAATCGAATACGACGAGGATGGCAATCCTATTGCACCTCCGAAAAAGAAAGATATTGATCCGTTGCCACCTATAGACCATAGCGAGATACAATACGAGCCGTTCGAGAAAAACTTTTATAACGTTCACGATGAGATTGCTAGTTTAAGTAAACAACAGATCGATGATTTGAGAAAAACTTTGGGAATTAAAGTGTCCGGCCCGTCACCTCCTAATCCAGTTACTAGTTTCGCTCATTTCGGTTTTGACGATCCGTTAATAAAAGCAATTAGAAAAAATGAGTACACGCAACCGACACCTATTCAAGCTCAAGCTGTTCCTGCTGCGTTGAGCGGCAGGGATATAATAGGTATAGCAAAAACCGGAAGCGGTAAAACGGCAGCCTTCATTTGGCCGATGTTGGTTCATATTATGGATCAAAGAGAATTAAAAGCAGGCGACGGGCCTATCGGTTTAATTCTTGCCCCGACACGAGAATTATCTCAACAGGTATTTATCGCGTTAAGGTAATCTGTGGCATATGCCCAATTGCAACCAACACGCTTGCATATTCGTAGATTTATCAAGAAGCGAGAAAGTTTGGCAAAGTGTATAATATTCAAGTGTGTTGCTGCTACGGCGGTGGCAGTAAATGGGAACAAAGTAAAGCATTGGAAGGAGGTGCAGAAATAGTAGTCGCAACACCAGGCAGAATGATAGATTTAGTTAAAATGAAAGCGACAAATTTGACTAGAGTATCTTTTCTAGTATTGGACGAAGCTGATAGGATGTTTGATATGGGTTTCGGTAAGCATATGCTGTGAAAAGTGTTATGCAGAATTGGAAAATTAGGTAGCATTATCAAATATGAGCTTAATTTGTATAAGACCGTTTACTATTATAAAATACTCCAGTCTTTTAATATGTAGTAGCTAATTTTCCGACCCTGCACCGTATAAAACTTGAATTAGTTATATACGCAATCGCCGAGTAACTATTTTCAGTTTCTTATCGCTCTGCTCCATTTCAGAGCCGCAAGTGCGTTCTATATGCAACCACGTAAGGCCAGACAGGCAAACGTTGTTGTTCAGCGCAACTTTTAAAAAGAGGGTAGAGAAACTAGCCAGGGATGTTTTAACGGATCCGGTTAGAATAGTCCAAGGGGACGTCGGTGAAGCCAACACCGATGTCACTCAGCACGTGATAGTATTTAATAATAATCCAACCGGGAAATGGACTTGGCTATTACAAAACTTAGTTGAATTTTTAAGCGCTGGTAGCTTGTTAATATTCGTAACCAAAAAGGTCGGCAATTATATTCATACTTAAGCAAATTAATCGAAAAAAAGAGTTTTGTTAAAATATTATTTTCTATCCAGCTCAATGCGGAAGAACTCGCTAACAATCTTAAATTAAAAGAATTCGATGTAATGCTTTTACACGGTGACATGGATCAACTTGGAAGAAACAAAGTAATAACTGCTTTTAAGAAAAAGGAAGTCAGTACTTTGGTTGCTACTGACGTTGCCGGTAATTATCGCTTTAGCGTGGTATCGAGTCCGCGTCGTATGACGTTCTTTTGAAACTCGTTTTAATTTCTTGTAGCTCGAGGCTTAGACATTCCACATATCAGAACTGTCGTTAATTATGATGTCGCGCGAGATATCGACACTCATACTCACAGGATAGGTAGAACAGGTCGAGCTGGCGAGAAAGGTACAGCATATACCCTTGTCACAGAAAAAGACAAAGAGTTCGCAGGCCACCTAGTTCGAAATTTGGAAGGTGCGAATCAAGAAGTACCAAAGAGTCTTATGGATCTAGCAATGCAAAGTGCTTGGTTCCGGAAATCACGATTCAAAGGCGGAAAAGGCAAGAGTTTGAATGTCGGAGGAGCTGGACTTGGTTTTAGGGGAAGACCAGAAGCTTCCTCGGCTTCCTCGACGTCCTCGGTATGCATCTATTAAAATTTCCATACGATTTTAACATAACGTTCCAAATATCGTTGCATTTTTGTTTAGAGCGGTGGTTCCTCATCGCAAGGATCGAAAGATATAAGCGAGGTTGTCAAAAAGTTAGAAAGACACGGGCCTGGTAGCGATCGATTATCAGCTATGAAAGCCGCGTTTCGCAGTCAGTACAATTCTCAGGTCAGTTTTGTTTTGTTCCAAGTATGTAAATCGAATTGCAGTTGGAAAAATGAGAATTTTGTTACAGTTTCGGGCATCATCGGATCACACGTGGGAGCAAACTATCACGCGGCCTTCGGTAATAATGCCACCACCACCACCTGTACCCCCGAAACCAAATACAGAACAATCGAAGACTCAGGAAAATCAAGCCTCGAATACGGGAGGGGAAAGAAAGCGAGTGAGAAAGAGTCGATGGGAATAAGTGACATGAGAGTCACGAGAAACTGCGATTATTTTGTGTATATTAACATTATTATCGCTGATAATATGCGAGCGATAATATTGACTTGTTTTATATTATAATAAAATTTAATTTTACCAAACGTATGCCTATGTAATTGAAATTCACCTTCTTTTATTCAAAACATTTCTATCCTTGATTTTCTTGTTTAAAATGAAAGTACACAAGTTATTTAACGGGTAAGTCTTTATTGAGATGTCTTCGATACAAGATTCAATACCAAAATCATTTAAAATTTAAACGAAGTAGCATGTTGCTATACCGATTTTAATAAAACACCTACAAGTACTACAATATAATTGAGTTGTCATTCTTGATTTACCAATTGCGTCATGATTGAACTACTTACGATTAGACGTTAGGTAGAAGATAATCAGTAAAGGCAGAAATTGTATCGTAAAAAGATAATCTCGTATGTGAGCAATTTTTTTTAATGCAGTATTCAATTGCGCATTTTATATACAGATTAAGCTCAGCTTTCTACTACTTAATTCCTCTTTAATTTCAATTTCAAATCGACTACACCGATACTTCCTTTTCCGTTCGCTGAAGATTACCATTTTTTGGTTGAAATTAGTCGCTTCATCTCATGGCATCCACGTGTCTATCGAAACTACGCACTTCGAAAAAAAAGTAGCTGTCGAGAATCGCTCAATATGGAGATTAATTCAAGGATAAGACTATGACGATCAATCACGTTCAATCGCCTTGTTTGATTGCGCGACGCCCAAGTGGGATGTTAATGACAGATTACTGTTTCTCATTCAAGAGACAATTTGATGACACACGCTTGCAAATCATTTGTCCGTCAGTTTGGTCCAGTCTAAAGGCAAGACTACTATGGCGAGTCTCGTGCATTGTGGTTCGTAGAAGTATTTCAGAAATAAAGTTGCCAGTCAACAGTCAATCAAAGAGTAGACAAATTTATATCGTACATTCCGTTCGACTTTTCCGGCCTGAGTCACTGTAATTAGGTAGGGCCTAGTTGTAGATTCAGTCTTCGTAAAATAGAAGTCTATTTTTACGGATTGATGTATTGCGGCATGGCAGGACTGCTCTTTCTTCTAATCTTCTCGTTCTGTTGCAATCCGTTCAATTGGCTAACAGGCTTTCTGTTCGCGTCGTTATTTTTGCTAAATTTCTCCATCGCTCTACTGTATGATCCGGTACAGACTCTACCCCAAAGCCTTTTGTCTTCTGTATATTGTTTGTGTCTTCCCTCGCTCGAAGTTCGTTGAACTTCGTTTTTTCTTCGAGTTTTGCTTGAGTCTTCTTTCTCCAAAGACGCGCTCGAGGTAGTGTTCTGTACATCCTCCCAGGAAGTATTCGCGTCCGAATGCACACTGGATGGTGTGGGGCAGCTGCTTTCACTAGACAAGGAGGAAGACCTCACGAAAGAAGGTGGAACTATTAATTTCATTTTATGATCTTCTTCCTCTTTGGGATTGATCGCGAGTGTAGAAGGTGGCTCGCTTCGGGCCCGTTCGTTCTTCTCATGATTATCGTATGGCAAACTGTCGTTTAAAATTATTTTGGTAATGGATGTCCTCTTCCTCAAATTTTCCAAGTTTTCCTTTGGAGTGTTCTGAAAACTGTCTACCCTTTGCAAAATATCCTTTAAATTTACATTGGCACATTCTGTATTATACGTTGGCTTGGGTCGATCTGTCTTCTGCATTTTCGAGTTCGCTTTACCATTCACAATCATAGAAGCGGTTTTCTTAATTGAGTCTTGAGAGTCGTCTTTAATATGGCACGCAGGTTCAGAATATATATAGTTTGGCAGTCTTTCTTTCTGGCGAGTAGAAGTCATCATTGTGTTCGATATCGTTTTTGCAAGCTCGTCATTCGTTGCCTCCACTGCATTCATCTTAGCTTCTTTGACGCATCGCTTATATTTTTCATCTATTGTCGTATCAATATTATTTTGAACCACGTTTTCCTCAAAAACAGGATCTCCATTAATTTCGATGGGTGGTAAACTCGACCACTGATCAGAAGATTGCTGTACCTGCTGTTCCTCCTTTTCTTCCTTCGCAATTTCACTGTTTTTCTCTTCGTCATTCGCAGTGACGTCGTTAAACTCATCCTCATCTTCGTTACCGGAGTCGACAAAGTTTTTCAAGATCCCTTCATTTTTCTCATTTTTCTTTCTCAATTTTTCCCAGTTCTTTCGCGGCTTGTAGCTTGTCTTCCGCCTGACGATTTTGCTCTCAGTGATGTTAATATCCGGTATGAAGAGCCGCAAAGCCTTCGTTCCCGTCGGGAAAGTGACTTCATTGACTCTCTTCTCGGTCATAATCGCCTCCAAACTGGTCTTAGAGGCGACCTCCTGGTGCTTATTAAACGCGGACACAAGCTGTGCGACTGTATATTTTGGCTCCTCGTTTTCGGATTCCGTTGATCGGTCCTCTTTGTCATCAGACGTCCCTGAGTTATTTGAATGGCTTGAAGCATCGGAGTGCTGTCGTTCGCAGGGTCGTTTCCCAGATATGAGATTCAGTTCCGTCTCACGATTTATCGGTGTTTCATCTGAGTCCTCAGTCAACGTGTCCGATTCGATTGATTTTAGTGAATCTAAATTCTCTTCTGATTCGGAAGCTCGTGTCCTCGACACTTCCAAATTGTTTGTAATTTCGTTCCTCAACTGTACATCGAATGTTTGATTATTAACTTCGTTCGCGTTTATCTCCAACTGTGGCACTTTTGCCTCGGTGTTGCATTTATCTTCTTCGACGTTCCTTTTAGTTTCGATTGAACTTGTAATATCATCGTAAGATACGCGATCATTGATATCACACGTGACTGCAACCGATGCATTCGGTTCGCTCGACGCATCGATTTCAGCACCTAATCGCTTGAAAATGGGTAGCATATCCTCGGTTTTTGCTCGTTGGTAGCTGTTCTTTCTACGTCTAAGGCACTCGAGGCTTCTGTATATGTTCAAAACCCCTTGGGACTTTGACAACGATCTCAGCCCGTACAGTTTCTCGCGCGACTTGCTAATTACAGGATTTATTGTCATACGCGGTTGCAACGAAATCGAGGTTGCCGAGGAGTTTCCGTTGAGCAAACAAGCCTGTGACTGAATTCGATTCAGGCTTCGTATTCTAGACAGGAGTCCTCGGCTGAGGCCATGATTCAAATTTGCCTGCGATCTACTCTGTGCCCGACTCAGCAAGCCCTGCGTCTGTTCTTTGTTCAGCAAACAACTCTGACTCGCGCAGCTCAAGTTGGTCCTGGACGAGTTCAAGCTCGTCCGAGAATTGGCCGGACTTGGAAAGTCTTCGCTACCCTCGAGGCTGGATCGGCTTCTAGTGAGACGGTGACTCAGGCACATCTCGCTTTGACTCAGCGAACAATCTTGCAAGCTGTGATCGCTATGATTCGATTCGTGTACGTCGCTCGAGAGATTCGCTTGGCTGCTAGCCTGACTTAAAAGCGCCGCTCTTCTTAGATTCTCCCGGCTGACAACCCTCTCAAGTAGTACTTCCCTCGATTTCGATAGGTATCTTCTGAGATGCGGCGACGCTTGTGTAGGTGCGCCGCGTAGCCAATCGTGACGCAGGCATTGTTTCGCGGTCATTCGTGCACTGGAACATAAATGCGGCCTTTCTTGTATCGAACATATTTAACGAAAACCAACATTTCATCATTATACGAATGCTTTTGTAGCGCACCTTGGGTCCAGCACCAAAAGCTTGGCAACGAAATCCTTTGCCTGCGCCGAAATATCGCCGAATAATTCCTCGGGAAAATCTACTTCGCCTAAGGATATGTTCTGAAAGGTTTCTTGATCGGTTTCGCCACCGAAAGGAGAGAATCCCGTTAAAAGAACATACGTGGTTACGCCCAGAGACCTATAACGATTAAATCACTCTTACCTCGAATCGTTTACTTCAAACAAGTTCATAACTTTCTTCTTTACGTACCACATATCAGCGGCCAATGTGATAGGATCATAGTGGAGAATTTCTGGTGCTGAAACAAACAAAAATCATCGAATTCGCGGATGTTATTTGACTGAATGTTTTCATTTTAATTCGTGATGTCATCTAGCAGTATCGTTTACTACGTGTATAAACGAAAATTAGTTGCGGCACCGTGCCGTGGGCGTTGATGATGAAAGGTGTGTCTACGTTCTAAACTCTAAACGATAATCAAATTACCAGTAGCCAGAGATTTTGCTGTACGACGTCATTAAAAATTTTTATCACGATTATTACAGTCATTTTTTAAGGTACCGCGAGGTTTGCGAAGTTCCCGTAGAGAGATTTTATTAGCCGACTTCTCTCCCGCGGGTAATGCGCCGAGATACGATCACGGCGGACCGTCCCTGTTCATTTCAAGAAACGTCAAGCTCGATTAAGATATTCAAAACGATACGGGCTAGTTTTATTATTCGACGAATCGATACGATCAACGGGATTAATAGCGCACATCAATTATGTCGTTAACTATGCAGCCTACGACCGAGAGCGTCTCGTTGAATAAATTCCATGCGCTCTATTCTGCGACATAACATTGTACTCGAGCGAAGCTTATGCATAGAGCGGCGCGACGGTGAGAACAAAGAGACCGAGTTATGCTTCGGTTCTAATTAAAAATGCATGTGCATTTTAATAATTCATGACGGTCCAAGACGAAGCTCGATTCAAATGTGACCAACTGTAAATTGCATGAGCAATTAAAATTTATGATAATAATCTCTAACGTCCATTCGTTCGTAAGGGTTCCTATAAAAGTTCACGCCGATGCAGACCGCGTCGTGCCGACTGATGAAATAGGATTCGAATAACTGTTCTTTCTCGATCTCACGCAGAAACGTCAATGCCGATCATCAATGCCTGAAAATAACCAGGCTCGAAGCACCGACCGCAATTAGCCGTAGCGTTTCCGCGCGTCCCACACCGATCGTCGTTGATACGCGTTTATTAAAAAAAAAACAACACCGACAACCTCGATCGCTAACGTGTCAATTAATAACGATTATATTTGCGATCTTACTCCGATCGTCAATTAGCATGAGGCCAGGATATTGATTGGCAGCAATTAACCAGTAACCGAGAGCAAAGTGCCGACGCATCTGTTTACCTGTGCAGGCTCGCGGCGAACTTGCGACATAAAGTAACAAGCGTGATGCATTATGCAGAAACTGATAAACACGGTCATTTATACTTTCCAACAGGTTGAAAATTCGGTAAGATGCGAAAAATGAATGGGACCTCGTTTATCCGTAAGTATCCTAATGTTTTCTTATTGGCATACCGAGAGATCGTCCGCGATAAAACCATATAAACGGGAGGAAGCCGTTCGAAGAAAAACGATTGCTTACCCACGTAATCCGGTGTCCCGAGAATCTCACGAACCTCCGTCCCTTCTAAGATCACTCTCGAGATCTCGAAGTCGCACAGTTTCACGTCGCACTGTGGGAAACTGCCCATCATTACCAAATTCTGGGGCTGTAACATAAAGCATCAATAACGAATGTATCATTCAGATTCACTCGTATACCTAAAGGGTATCAATTAGTGATCATTAATTGAGTCGTTAATCTCGACCAAGGCTCTTCTTTCCGCGTTTAATTGAATTTCGGTCGTAAATTATTCGTAAATGACGCAAACACGGCGGATCGGTGTACTTGTAAATGTCGGCAGCGAACGAAAGATAGGCTCGTTAATACTTTTTTATGTTACCGGTTGTCGCGTAATGACATTCAATTATAAACAAGTTTGAGCATTGTTCCACCGATGTTTGACATGTTATCGACGCGTCTGACCTCATTCGGATCGGGAAAACTGCATGTATTATATGTATGTTCATTTTGTGCATACTAATGGCAACATGCGGCACAGCTTTATTTAAGTTCATCGATTAAAGATGAGCGATTGTTTATTCTGGTTTCAAATTGCCCTATGAATTCATTAGGAAAATGGTTTGCTCATTGGCGTATCTATCAGCTATGCCCATTCCCGTATTTCCGCCACGGATTTTGCAAATTCTCGATGATTTACGTGATTGATAAAGGCTCTCGAGAGACTTTGGTTCATGCAAATGAGATTGCTTTAAAAATCACCGCCAATTAATCTTGAGATGATCGTGTTGTCGAATATCGTTTCAATCCATGTTATGTGTTGTCGTGTTCAATCCTGTTCCGGCAATGACTTCCTTTTGGCAGAACATTTCATGTTTGCATTCCGTTACAATGAATAAAAAAACGGCTGTCATATCGATACTATTTTATTTTAATCATTCCTTCCTCGCTTACTTATGAAAGGTCTCTTCGCTCCACATGAATCGTAGAAGTCTAGAAAAGGAAAGGAAGAAACCGCGGTAGAGAAAGCCACGTGCGACTACATACAGTGTGGCTCGTGAGTCGCGCTTCATCGAGGAGAACATCGTGATCATTTACATAAACATGGTAGATGCTGTTACGATAAATTCAAGAGCGCACACGGGGAATAGAATGGAATATTAAGTTTCCCGGTGAACAAGCGCGATCTAGAGTGCGATCTTCGCTGCGTAGCCTGCAACGCGGACGTGATTTTTTTCAAACCGGCGAGGAGCGGAGAGGAGGGGCTTTTGTACGCGTTTTATTTTCGCGCTGCGAGAACCACGTAAGAACGCAGCAGCCCATATTCGATCGAGAGTCATCCCGTGGAGCCCAGATTTCTTAACGGCTGGTTCTTCGCGTTTCCTTATACATGTGTGTCACCTGTTGCGAATTTCCAGTCTAACAAGTACATGATCGTTACGCTGCTCACGCCCGATGATCGATCCACACTCGAATCTCTCTGTTCGTTGTGCGATCTACAAAATATGGATTACGTAAGCGGTTCTCACAGGGACACCGCTGTAGAATCTTCCTGGCTTAAACGTCTAGGTCCTTGGAAACGTGATCGCGTGGGCGAATTTGAATATTCAAAGTTCCTCTCGGTAGTCCCGATACATGCGGCTGATAAATAATGACAAAAGACGTAAAATTATCTTCGAACTGTATTATACGCAATTGTGAGAACATTAGCTAGTTTATATTTTGTGCTTTAGGTGTAATGTAGAAGGAGCAATTTTGTTTTTAATCAATTTTACCTAATCTCTTTTCTTTCTCCTTAGCTCTACCTCAATATGAAAAATTGGAAAAAATTTTATGAGACATCTTTAGTAGAGACTGTAGCATTTACACAAATGATCAGTACAATAACATTAATCTGAAGGCTCCTGTAGACTGAAGATTATAAAAAGTTGTTTGTAATGTACGTTATGTTCCGAAATTCAAGGGGATCAAGACGTTACTAGTCAGACACGACTCGCGAGTGAAATCATCCAGTAGCAATAAATCTAATCATGTCCTCGAAACCTTTGAGCCAACCTCTCGTTGATCGACCTCTCTCTTATTTTGGACGACAAAATCGGACGAAGCACGTTTCAGATGGATGTCACCAAATCCTACGTGAATCTCTCATGATTCGTCTTTTACCGATTCAAGTAATTTCGACGTGGGATGATATTATGCGTGTAGAGAACAGTTTGGATTTTGGCCCCCATATAAACATAGACAAATACATATAAGATGAGCGATGTGCACGTGAATCCACAATCCAATGAGTTAAACGTAGGCACACAAGATATTGGTCATGGTAAATAAATATTTATTCAATGCCGATTTGTTCGAAGAGTTTCACTTTACGCTGTTAATTCGGTTTTTCTCTCTGGTCTTGAGCTCTGTTAATTAAATTAGAAACGTGAATGATGCGTGGCCTAATTAAACATCCAGGATTGCCCTTTTCAGCGTGATCGAAACGAGCCAAGGCGTTTGATTAAATTTTCTCTCCTCCTCCGTTCTTTCTTGCAAGTGTCGCGAGACACCCAGAGGTGCTCTAGTTACGGTGAACAGGTTACCAGCACGCTCGTATCTACGCGTGAACAGAGCCAGTGATTCATCGAGTGCAAACTACTCTGAGCTAACCAGAATGCGATTATTCATTTAAGCTGGGAACGTGGGAGCTGGGAACGCGATTCATTGCTTGTCCGCGGTTTCTCTCGAAAATCGACTGACTCGCTCTAACTTTCCTGATCGTAGACAAGTTATCTTTCTGGGTAAACGAGATCCAGGAAACTCTGCCGCCTGCTGTAACGCAACTGTCCCCTATCCAGCGTCACGCGATTCCTTCCTTTCTCTTTCACGAGAATTTCGCGAGTTATCAGCAGTTACTCCAGTTATGGCGCCCAGACATAGATATCGAGCGAAATAGGAACCAGGTGTGATTCACCGACGCAGCCAGGGCGTGGTCGCTGCTCCGCGAAGAGCGTGGGGTCTTACTGCGCTCTGTTTTTCCTCCTGAATTGTATCACGACAAGATTCACATTGTATAAGTTACAGGCTTCTTCCTTGCAGATTGGGTCGGATGCTGATTATGAAATTGATTTCGAATCAATTTTTTTCGTTTCGAGGTCTCCGGTCGATGAAGAGAAAAGCGATCGAGACCGATCGCTTTTTGCCAGACGGTGTATCGCCTACGGTGCAGTCTGCGTCGGGAGACAATGTAATTGCATCGATTCGGCGGTGCACACACAGAGGTGCACACTGCACAGCTGGTACGTACATACATGCACGCACATACACGTACAATTGCCGGCACGGCAACGGCAATGCAATACATCGGGCGTCCCGCGTCTCCTCTCCCTTTGATACGCGCCCTGCTATATCCAAATACGGTAGTCGGGTGTTTATGGAGCGCGGGAATAATGTAAGTATCGTGCGGCGCACGCAACAATACTTTCGGTTCGGCTCGCAAACTCGTGAATCGTGTATCACGGATCGCGCGAGATCACCAACGTGTTCGAGAATTTCCACTGGTCAAGGTTGTCCATCGCCGCGCCCTCCGTTTCTCCCATCGTGTCGTGATCATTATAATCTAAAGTTTCTCCGTTGGAAACGAATTTAATCGCGAAAATGCACCGCATTCGTTGAAGGACTCGAATTTTTAACTCTCTCGCTCTTGTCATACGGCACACGAACGAGATATTGCATTCTTGAAATTATTATGCAATCTATAATGCACTGCGACGTATATTTGTATTTTTGAGTATCTGGCGAACATCTTTTTCTCAAGTACAAAAGTTATTTTAACACGATCTGTTTGTTTTACCTTTAATAATAGAATTCGTTACTAAAAAATAATTCAGGAATAAAAGGGTTTAGTTGTGCGAATAGTTCCGACTATTTGTTACATTTCGTAATTTCATTATTCGTCACATAAATTTCAGAACATTAATTTAAATGGCGCAGAATGTTTTTAAAATTGTGTTACACCGTGTTCCCTCGAACCTGCAGGCCCGAGTATTGTATTTTGTCACGCGTAGGGCGTAAAAGTGCGAATCGCGTGATAATCGAATCGCGAAGGTTAACTGAATACATAACCAGCGTGATTCGAGGCGAAAGATCAGGATTTACGTCGCCGATAAAATTCGACACACGCTACGTCCGAATCCATACGTAAAACATCCAAGCCGGTACGGCACAGCGATGCGTCGCGCGACGCCTTGGTGGAGGATGTTGTTCCGTAGTAAAGGCTCGACGACCTTTCGCGAATTTCTCGCGAGGATAACGAGAAGAGATCCTTTTATCCATGGTGACCCCGTCGCGGATCGAGTCGTATTTTATTGCAACTACCGCCCCCCCCCTTCACCGTCCTCTCGCACTTTGTTCGTTGAAACAAAAGCTTGCGCGTTACACGGAGGGTGTTTCGCGGATGCAAGCCGACGAGCTTGCTGAGCGAATTTAGCATCGAACTCTTAATTACGCTGACGCGATTCTTTACGAGCTTTGTTGATTCGCGTAAAAATCATTGGAGCGAAGTTCGCGGAGGTATACAACGAGACCGGGTCGTTAAGAAAGACGATCGCCTCGGCCAGTGATTCCCGCGACAAGCTGAAAATACACGGCGCACGGGCTTTATTCGACGACATGCGGCGCGCTCTCGCCGTGTACAGAACATTTTTTCCGTACACGCCGGCTAAAAGGCGCTTACGTTTCCGCGATTGCTGAAATAAAACGTGCCCGTATGTATCGAGAGGACGCAATAAATTGCTCGGGAACGAGCCGGGAACAGGGCCGGCATTCGGGCTTTCGTTTTGCAGTCGTGTCCGAGTCCCAACGACTTTTTTCGTCTCGGGAGGAGCCTAACCAGCCCAGCGTGTGTGACTCTCCTTTGTTCATTGCGAACACATAAAAAGCAATTGCAATTTGTTTGCCGGCCGTTTATCACGGAATCGCCTTGCTCCCATCGCGACGCGACTCCGATCGCAATTAGAGCTGCCTTTCTGGTGGCCAAAGAACGATGCAAAAAATTCCCTTTTTCGCCGTGTCACGACGTCTAAATTGCATGTCCACCTGCGTGGATGTGGAAAACGTCCGGACACGTTGAAAATCGAGCAAATTGGATCTTGGCAAACGTTTCAGTCATTCGTCGGAAATTCTTTCGCGACACATCACGCTGTGGACTTTGATAAGCATGGAACGATTTTGGTTTTGACACGCGGCGCGAGCAATAGGAAATAGTCGGAACTATCCGGTGACGCGACGTCGACGCGACGGCGGCGCGAGCGAACTCGGTTCCGGGATCCGGATACACGAGAAGCGTGACAAGTTTGCTTCGACCTTTTATGGGTCGAACTTACCTTGATGTCCAAATGGGCGATATTTCTCTCGTGGAGGTAGGCAAGTCCTTCTACTAGCTGCCGCACAAAGTGTACCACGTCACCTTCGAGGGGCACCAAATCACCGTCAATAAGCGTTTGCAGATCTCCACCAGGAGCACTGAAAAGTTTCAAAGTTTATTGCTGCGACGACACCCATCACGAATGCGGTCGACGTTACTCACTATTCCATCACGAGAATAATTTCCTTCGGCGTCTCGTACACGTCGTGCAACCGAACGACCCGGTGCGATTGCGAGCAGAGGGACAGCAGAGCGATCTCGTGTCTCAGTTCAGCGCTACAGTCCGCGTTAAATCGGTTTCTCGAGGAGTACTTTGCGGCATAGAGGATGCCGGTCGACCGAGATCGGCACCGATACACTTTCGCCCATTGTCCGCTGTCGAAACAATGTCGGTTAATACCTAATCCTTTTTCTTTCATAATTTAACAATAAATCAGTAGTTCGGTGTGAGACGAAGGGAGCTGGACCGGAGATTCCAGCGTGCGTCGCTTATAGAGTTCACCAGTCATGTAAAATGCGAAAGCAGACGCGAAAATTTCGTTTGGCCATCAGGCGGATTTTTACGATCGTCGTGGAGGATTCCGAGCGTCTCTCTGTTCGACAAGGTCGACGCCGCGGCGCCTTGCAAGGCTGCGCGCGTATAGCTCGATGCAACGCGATGCTGCGAACCCGCGCGCTTTTACGCGTCTTTATATCGCGCGCGGTAAACTTATTGCGCAAACGTCCCACGCGAGTGGACCAACGTCTCCGTCGCCACTCGAAACTTTCCCACTGACCAATGTTCTCGAACAATCGAGTCAGGAAGGGGACACGACCTGCCATGATCGATTACCGCGCTAGGCAAAAGTTTTCACCGGCCGTCCCGGAAGCGTGCAACGCGACTCGTAAATTCGCGGGGGGAAAGTAGATGCCCTTGCGCGGCAATCGCCGAATCCTCGTTCCTCCGCCGGTCCCCAATTTCACCGCGACGTCCTTTAATCGGGACAGATAAGAGCGACAGTCGTAACGAGCATCTGATAGTGGGTGCAATTAACTTTAATCGTTTCCAATTTGAACGCGCCGTACTGGCAAGCCTCGATTTTCCAGGCCCCTCACCCTTGGTCCCGGTGCAATTTTTGCTCGCCGCTCGCCATGGTTTCAAGGCTCGTTTCTAAAAGTAATTACATACCAGGTGTGCGCAGCTTCTCGCGCTCTTTCGCGATACTGAATCGCAATCATGCTCACTGAATCACCGGGATACGAACGGATCGGGGCAGGATCGTGCTATATACGGTAGAAGCAGTCCGCGTTATTCCGACAGACGGGACGATCAAAGTGTCCACGATGATTAAAGACCGGAGTCTCGATAATCGTAGGAAGATTGGATTTTAGCACCATTCGACGTGACGTGAGGCGACTCGACGCGACGTCCCGTACGCGTGATGAGAACTCGATGGAGGAAGCTGTCGTCGCTGCTGATCGAACCGTTGAAATTCCGGCCTCGTCTCCGTCCGCGAGTTAATTTATGAAAATTTATTGCCGCCATTCTCCTGACCATTTTTTATTTCAACAGCAATTAACGTCGACGTCGAGTTGTCGTGGATTAACATTCGTTGTTTCGCGCGCCACACCATCCCGTAACCGAGTACTTGTTCTTTTTTGCAAGAGACATCCGCTTGCCTTTCGCGTCGCGATTGATTTAGCCGATGGACGTATTTAATTTCTAACGAGACTACCGAGAAGGAACTCGAGTATTTTATTATTTAAAAATTACGAATTCGAAACGAGATCGAGTCCGAGAATGCAACATTTCATCGAGTATACGCTCGGTATTGCGAAATCTGTTGCAGCCGTTGAGAGCGATCCGCTTCATTAAGAATGCAGAGTCACGGGGAGCGATTACTGCCGATATCGAGTAATCGAATGGATTATCGATGAACGTTGACAGTAGGTTACGTCGGTCGTTTAAGCTTTCATTAACATATCCGACAAATAAAGAACGTGGTAAAGTTCACCGCTCGTTTCTCGTGTCTCTTCAACGAAAACTAATACAAATTTGAATTAACGATCGGTAGGTGTCGATTGCGATGGAAAATTACGATCGTTGTTAACGATCCGGCCGACGCAATCTTATTTTTATGACGATTGCATCTGGAGCGAGTCGTTACGTCTCCAACGGAATTAACATATTATCGCTTTCGGTTGCTCCATTTCAAGCGCACACCATTTTGTCTCGAGCCGAGAGCTCGAGTATCACTGGCTACCGAATGATCTCCAGTTCAATTTGGTGACGATTACTCAGAAATTCTCTTATTATACGACCAGACGTTATTTAAAAAGGATCATTGAAAAGCCACGTATTTCCTGTTACTTTTGTTGTCAAGTCGCATTACTTGTTTTTCTACACTTACGATACAATCGTAGAATTAATTCAAGATCAGTGTATGCAATATCTGTATGAGTAGACAAACATTGTACGCGCGTAATAAGCTACGGATCCGTCACTGTCAAACGGTTAATTTATTCGTTTACGGAGATGTTACAGATAAGTACCATGAAGAAAGTCTTACTTGGCAAACGGCTTTGGATCGATCTCGTAATGTTCCGTGATGGGTCCTGTCTTAACCACTCTGGCCAGCTGTGTCTCTTGAACGAGAACCAACCCTTCCTTCACGTGTTTCTCGCTCCACTGCACTCTGCACCTTCCCCTGCATCGTTCCTCGTTCCCAGTCCTGTCGCCTCCTCGTTTCGCTTTCGCATTCGCGCATTTCCCCGACGATGCCTGCAAGCTTCGTCGTTGAGGCCGCGGTGACGTCTTCCTCGTGGACGACATCGTCGGTGACTGATGGTTTGGTTGATAGATCATACTGTTAGCGAAGCTGCACTTCGTATTCTCGAGACGTTGTTCAATGAACGCGATCGAGCATAACGATAGAACCCGTTCGTGGACTTATCAAAGATACTCTTCAGTTCGAGGGCATCGAGCAGAACTGGAACAGACCGGGTTCGCTAAAAACAAAATGGTCCAACGCACTGGTCGGAAATCTGATCAGATCGACCTTCCTGTACTCGACGTACCTGCGCTCAATTTCCCAATCACCGAAAACAGTCTCCGAACGATCCAACTTTTATGCTTTCAGTGTCACTGACAATTAAATGAGGAACAAGAACTCGCGGAAGTATACACACTGGCAGCGGGGCGTCAAAAGCTCAGCGAGCAGACGAGAGCATCGCTGGTCGAGAAGTTCGAATTCGATTCGACGGAAGACAACTGCGGCGATGTTCGCATCTCGAAGAAAGCGACAGTGTCGGCCGTTCCAACGAGAGATCGCGAGCTTGACGGTCGAGCGCCGCGGCTGAAACTGGCCACGAGTTGCCGAGAGACCACAAGCTTCGTTTCAGCTCATTTCTTTTTTACCGCGGACTCGCTGGACCATAGACTAACCGTTCCTCTCTTTCCCACGAACCGTCCTTCCTCCTTTGCTCGCTCGTCTCCAGCCTCTTCGTGCCGCCCGCTCCGATCCGATCCGACGAACAAACTTCGTCTCGCGGATCTTTTCTCTCCTGTCCCACTCCTTCCTCGAGTGGACACCAGCGTAGTTGTCGTTGCTACTGCTCCTGCTGCTTTTAGTGCTGTTTACGCTATGATGCCGCTGCTCCGGTATACGCCAGGTCTCCGACGGAGGTGGAATCCGGTACTGATGGTAGACATAACCAGCTGGTACATTATGTCTGGACCTAAGTTGTACTTCTTGAGAGCGAGAGAAAATTCTTTCTGAACATCTTCCCAAAATCCTTTCCTTCTCGGATATCTGACTGTAGCTTTTGTACACAATTATTCTTAGAAGTTAGAAGGTCGTTTTGTTTACGTTGATTATAAAATCCTTCTATTATTTCTGATTATCTTACATAATACTCGACGGCAAATGAAGATGCTAATTCATTTATTCATGACAAGAGATATACGTCGAACGATGAAAAGAGGAAGCTCGTTTTGCTCGCAGGTCGTTGAATCCTTTTACAAGATTGAACATTTGGCTGTTTACACAAGGGTCCGGTACAAAGCACGGTAGTGAAACGCGGTATAAGCATGATCGTAATAGCGTTAATATGTTAATGAACGCGTGGGGGTTTCGCCTTCGAGATTTCCATGTCCGATTATATCGCTTCTTGGAAACGAGTCGAGGTGTCGATCTCGATTCCAATAGAGTACAAAGCTCCATCATATTTCTCTTTACTTTAACGTCGTCGTACAATTAAACTTTCTGGTATTTGTCTGAGTAAGAACCAGAATTTTTTAATAACTGTTCGTAACAGGAGTTCCTTGTCGAGGCTTCTTGTTCATGGTAGAGGAAAGATTCAGCGTTTGATAGCTGCCGCTATTGAAAAAAAAAAGACAAGGATTCATGATCCCACACCGAAAGGGTGTACGCAAAGGTCTTTCCTGGTCGAGTCTTCGCTAAGGAGAAATCGATTAACGAGCCGGTCCAAGGAGTCTAATCAATCTATACTGTATACTGTCACGTTAGATATCTCAACCGAATAGTATTTCTCACTTTGTTCTTTGTTTGTTCTCCGTCAATTTTCCGTCACGTTTCTATTACGCAGCGGGACACGCGCTCGTCACGTCTACGTGGAACTTAATTCTACCTGCGAGTACTCCACAAGGAAAACGTACGTGCGAGTATCCACGAAAGTGGTGACAAGCAATTAGTACCGACAATTAGCAACGACGTGTTCGGTCGCGATCGTGTCAAGGATAATTGCTCGCTTATCCGTCGCTCGTCTACTTTCAATGACGAATTCGCATGCATTTTTTTTTTGCGGGCTCCCTCGGTGGCGTTCGCCTTCGACGCGAGAAAGAAAATGTTTTTTCACGCGCATCTGGATTCTCGCAGGATCTTCCTTCGAGCCTACCAAATATCTGATTGTGAATCAATAACGTAAATGAGAGAAGTAAAGCACATAGAATTAGGATCTCCAAATATTATAGTGTGAATATTTTTGCATATCACGTGCATTTTGTACTTTTTTGATTGTTTAATAAATGATCGTTAGACGAAATTCATTTTAATTGACGTGAATCCTGTTTCGTATCGCACAGGTGATCATTGCTCTCCTGTCAGCGTTGCAATAATATCGTCAGCGGTAGAGAGAATCGGCTCGCATGTTCGTGGCGTTACCCCTTGGCGAGTTGATAGGTCGCATCAATAGAATTATACATATTTCCAATTCGATAGCCGGCTTTCGATCGGCGATCTCGCTGAGAAGCTCCATTTATGGGCTAAGCCAGCAGGCGAGAGCGCGAACCCGAGGTCGTGTCTCTTCACGTTCGGATCGAACGAAATCAATTATCCGACGACGCGATTCGACGTGACGTTTGCCGGGGCTCAGCTTAATGATTTCTGTTTATAGGTTTACCGGCAGGTGCAATAAATTCAACCGACGCGTCATTGTCAGTAGCCTGATGGCTCGTTTATTCGCGGCAACGTCCTCGATTGCGCTGCATTTCGCGACAATCAAATCGGTACGTCTCACTCTTATACATACAGCGGAAAGATTAAAGGCAGCTTCTTCCATATCCCCTTCGAGAGAATGTTTCGTTCAATTGTATGCGCCTTCCCCGAATAGGGCGTCGAAATAATCTCGTCAATTAAAACTGTTATTTGTTATATTCAATGTGATTAATGCTCAATAATAACTTATTTAGCATTCGCATAAGAGGTGTAATTATTTTCAAAACCAGGTATACTTTTATTCAGTACAATATTCGAACTGATTGAAGCGTACAGTTTTTTCATATAGGACGATGTATCCTCCATTTACTATACCTACTATCTATTACGCAATACTTGGATTCTTATTAAAAAAATTATACTAGAGAAGCATTCGTTTTTAATCGATGCGTGAGAACAATGGTATGGTCGGCGCGGAGACAGAGTGTAGGACCGAGTCAAACTCGTTAGACTCCGCGAACGAAGCGGCCGCGAGTATTATTTACACAACGAAGGAGACATGCACCAGTATCCGCGGAGAATGCAAATTACCGACTACCATAAAGGACGGTATGATGCGTGCGCTGGTTGCTCGTAATGCACGACGTGCCCAGCATGCACGTGCAACTTCTCTACGATTTACGATCCAAGTATTAGACACAATAGGAATGACCGGCTCGTGTCTAATAACCGAGTTACGACCATACTCGGGACCCGATTAATGTCCTATGTCTTGGATACACCACCAGAATTTGCAAGTTCCCCGTTCGAAAAGGTCTGCGACATTTATCTCGTCGTATCGTCAAATCTTTTCCCCCCTGATGGTGAGTGTCTCGTTAGACTTTATTGTGTATATGTATCTACGCTGCTGTCCATAAATATAAGAACGGTTAATAGGAAGTGCCTATACTCAAATCCAAATGAGATCTAGTAAAAGTGTTGCTGAATCCAATCGAATTTCATAGCCATCTCATAGAAAGCTCTTCTGTCCAGTTTCAATTTTTTTTTCATTTAATGTATTTATAGGTATGCATTGATAAGTAGAAGATTCAATAAACACTTCACGAGAGTGAAGGATAATGGTACTGTGCATTCGCTTATTTGCGATCTTCAGCCAGCCGTGTGTTTGAAACGTTCCCGATGCGGTGGAATTAAGAAATTTTTACGAAGACATCGATTTATTAATCCTTTTTCATGAGATACAATCCATCTGACCTTGTTGGTAAATTTCATCGTGACTTCGGGCCGCTTCCGCTAATGGAAACTGCCTCGGGGGGTTGGAACGATTGCCCGCCGTCTCGTGGCGCCTAGGAATTGCTAAATCAACGCCCGATAAATGTTTACGACACTTGCCGAGGTCGAGTGAAGCTACGCGGTTCGCGCTTTCCAACGATGATTCGTTAATTAGGCGTGTAGGTCAGTTCGCGAATCATCAAGTCTTCAAGCGGTGGACAAAAAAGCGCGGCGGCGTCCGACAAAAGCGGCAAGCTACCGCTAATTACAAGCCGCTGCGACTCTTTTCGTCCACGCTATTTTTGAGGATTTATTGGTGCCAATTGTTCTTTAGCCTTGACCGACCAAAAGTCCAAACTGGTGCGCATTTTTGCGTGGAACGGAACGACATTCCAGATCTCCAAATGCAGGCCTCATTCGTTGCGCGATTTTGTACCAGCGTTGCGTATCTCAATCAATGATATGATACAATGTAACAGTTTATAATTTTTTTTACCCGTATCTCCGTATGAGAACAGGAGATACGTAGGCGACACACGGAAAAGACCTGTTTCTCGTATGACTGTATACAATGAGTTCATCGCTTCAAATTAGATAGTATTGTTTATTCTTATACTAGAAGCAGTTTCATTTTTAATTATTCTCATCTTTATAAAATTTATCAAAGAATCCGAGAGGAAAAGTATGTAGACAGACCTTGTATGTGACGAGAATCATTTTTCTTAAAACAGTCTTTGTACCACGTGTCTTGATTGCATTTTCATATTTAATTTTTATTTATATGTAACGCTGGCCAGTATACAGCGATATAACCGGTGAATACGCAACAAGTGGACAACCGACTTCACTTTTTCTCCAACAAAAAATATCTTGAAACGCCCGTAACCACAACCGTTCGCGAGGAAACTTTCTAAAAGAATCAATCATTCTGTCTGTATGGAGCCTCCGGATGTTGATCGAATTTTACAATTAGTCGCCATTCATTTTCGAAATTCTCGAGTGTGCGTAGACCACACGTAGGTGTAGTTTCAAGGCAACATTGTCGTGAGCACTTAATTCGTAAAAGTCTCTACAACTTTTACAGTTATGTAACGTATTATATCCGATCAATCGAATTTTTAAATCCTCTCATCTGCTATACATATTAAAAATTTTCAAATGATTGATATTCATGTTCAGGTTTAATCATAACTTTATCTAGTACAATAGTACAACAAGAATGTAGTACAAATAATCAGATTACGCTTGTCTCCGTTTACGAGACCGAATAACGAGAGCGTGTAAACGCAAAATTCCTCGACATCGGATTAGAATAGGATTAGCAGGGGCTTTTGTCCCGTCAAGAAATCTTACTAGTGAATCACTGCGTCACCTGGCTGCTATTAATGCTCGCCTATTTATAGCATTAAAAGAAAACCGACGTTCTTGAAGAAGTCGAATCCCCTTATGGAAAAATTCTGACTTGGTGAGCGTACTTTATCGATGATTTTCCGCGTGGTGTTTTCATCGTTCGCAGACTGTGAACGTTCAAATATACCGAAGAATGCAACGTACGACACATAACAGGTACGTGTATGTAACTTAAGAAATATGCTTTCAATATTTTTCATGAAACTACGCGTTTCCATAAACGCTATTGGGAGTCTAATATTACAGGTAAATCAGGCGATTACAATCTCGAATGATTTGCGGTATTTATTTCGCAAGTTATTAAAATTAATACAATGACAGAATTATTTACAGAAGGTCTTATAATGTCTACGTTTGCGATGCTTTCCATCGTAATTAACCTCGATATTATTAATAACATTATAGTAATAACATAATAATAATAATAATAATAATAATAATAATAATATAATAATAATAATAGTAATAATAATAATAATAATGATAACTGATTAGATCGGAGAACAGAACGTGCCCGAGTAAAAGTATACACGATGTGCTTTTTTCTACGAGGCCTAATGATGATTGAAAGCCATGGAAATTAAAACGCGACCTAAAATAATTAAATATCCGAGACCAAAAGTAAACGCGGGCAATAAATAACAACGAATCGACCTCGGGAAATATGCGCGCAGGCTTACTCGGACACACGCTCTACTCTCCCACGGTAGCAAAACTATATTCTCTATGATTTTCTTTGATTTTAAGAGGCAAATCATGAAATCACACATCACACTCATAAACGTTCACTCGTTTACTCTCGTTCGCTCGTTGTTTATATCCAACGACAGGATAATCGTATAAGGGGGTTGTCCATTTAGCACCACTGCGGACGAACGGTATTAAATCAACACCAACATGCTCATATTACTAGGTATATTAAATATGAAATTAATATAATTTTGATAAACGTATATTGAATATAATGTTGAAAAACAAAAATTTAATTCTTATTCTCATCAAATTAAATTACATTTAAGTGCTGCGAGAACCAAAAATAATAATGCTTTACACATAATTTTTTTAAAACGTTTATAAAAGTATGTGTTGCGTCACTGTAAAATATTAGAAAAGACGTAGAACCGCGGCTTAGAAAAATATTCAACGTGAGTCTGCCGATGCTAACTCAATATCGCTGACGTGTGCAGTGTTGTTGAATGGGTGAACCTTAAACGTTCGTGCGTCGACGTGTCTCCGTGTGCGTTTTGGAATTTCAGCGGACGAACGCTCTCGACAGTAATCGTTCGTGGAGTCAGAAAAATTCGATAGCAATTCCTCGATCTACGAGGTTCGATTCTACGAAATGACGACGCATAGTTATCCGTTATTCGATCAACGCTTACCATTTCCTCTTTCTTTTCCACTAATTCGCTGCATAAGTTTATTTTTCACATCGTCAACGTACGGTATCATTCCGTTTCCGCACTCGTCCCTCCTCCTCGAATCTTCGCGTTTCATTCCACCATTTCCACTTTAATAATTTGTAAAGGCACATTTTGCTGGGTTTTGCTGTTGAGTAAAACAGCAAAAACGAAACGAACGAGTTCGAACAAGAGGACGAGCGATTTGTATGACTAGTATTTACGGAGCGCTCCATTCCCACTGTGGAAGTCAACGCTCCACGAGATTTTCAGCGTTCGTCCTTTGATTCTAGCTAACAATAAGTAAAACTGTACGTATATGTATATTCGTATGATAATTCGCACGGAGCTAAGAAGATCGTGATTTTATTCGATGAGTGAGCAACTCTTGATCATTCCATTCGTGACGAACGAAACTCGTCCCCGGATATACATGTAGATATGCTCTTTCACGCTTAAAGCATCGATTTAGTACTAACGGCAGTTGCTCCGCGATTAATTGAGATGCGATAAATCTTAGACGGTACAGGGTGGGCGCAGAAAGGAAGGAGGATGAGGAGGAAGAAGGGTAAAACTTTTCTTTCGGTGGTGTAACGCGATATTCGCGGTGTTCTAATGTCAATTGATCTAAGGCAACGAACCGACCCTGGAGAGACGCTATCGATTCAACGAGAAGAATTGGAGACGCCTAAAGCTAGTCTAGGCTCTCAATTTCGATCGATCGACGGTGCGATTGGTAAAAATCGTCCGTACGACTATTGTTATAAAATATTGTAAGGCACTATTGCGATTCCAAAAGGTTTCTTGTTTGCTCGGTCACCAGACTCTTCTTAGAAGCATCGATCCATTCTCTCACCACGCTTCCTCGCAAACGCACGCGATCATTTTTCTCGGGCACCATGGCGATGCGTACTTCCGCGGCGAGATACGAACGGGACAAACAAAAGTAGGCACTACTGCGGGTGTGCGATCGTCGCGCGTGCACGCGTATGCGCATAAATATCAATACGCGACAGTCTCCCCCGTATCGCACACATTTATTTACGTGAACGCGTTCACGCTCGCAGCCTCGCATATGGCATGCGAGTTATCCTGGATGAGCACACGAGTCTCTTAAACGAACACGGTAAAGGCCTCAAAGTTATCTGGATTCAGATTTTAGCGAGATCCATCGAACAGAGCCCATTGGTAATATTAATTACCGTTATCACGACGATTCAGGGCCGATCTAACATTATGGCTAGGTTCAGCAAGTCGAACTATCTGCTCGGCTTCGAGTCACTCGATCCTCTATTTACCTATTGTATCCTTTACTATCACTTCAGAATTCCGATCTAAGTCTGACATATCCCTGACATTTGTCATTTACGTAACAGACGCCGCATAGACAAAGTCATCCTCTATGATACCGTTGATTTTCGTGCTCTCGGACAACGCGCCTCTAACTCCCATTTCAAACCTCGCTTGCATCTAATCGTTGCTATATACAATCGATCGATTGTTACCTTTAAACTTTAAACTCCCTTTGAAACTTTCCGATTGCGATGCGCAAGCAGTCAATTCGACTCGATCGATCGTTCTTTACGCTCCTGAAATCTCGCTTGTTCGAGTGTTCTATTTACAACGCGTGTCACGAAAGATCAGTACCCTAGTGCTCTTCTTTAGCCTTCCTCAAGGTATTTACAGCCATCACCCATTCCCCCTTATTCGTCTGGCATTTCAATCAACCGGGTACCGATTTCTCGTAACACATACGATACGGAACTATAGACATATGTACAACGAACTCTGCGACTCTATAAGATAATCGCGGGTCCGGGATTTTGAAGCTGCTCAAACTCTACGCAGACGAATCACGCGTCTACGATGCTCCGTGAATTTGAAATCGTCGAATCCGGGCTTGGACCGATTCGCACTGTACTTCGCTGTATCTGGTGTATCTGCCAGCCCTGACTGGCTCGCGTATCACCACCAGATTGCCGCCTCTCTCGCGAAGCGCTTCCAGACCAGTTTTCCCGTGGACCGTCGGCGGCGTCGACATTTTCCCGAATTTCGCGTTCGACGTTTCCGATGTGAAACGACTGAGAGCTTTGCTCACCACACCGGTGCACTCTCTGGGCCAAACTCTCGAGTGGTGCCTCTGTTCCCATCTATCGGAGGCGGTCTCCGCAGCCGAGAACGGGAAACTGGCTCTGCTTTGATTTTTCCCATAGAGAATAAAATCCAACGAATCGTCCGAATAGATACTGCTTCGGTCGCTCGAGCTGTCCGTCGACATCTCAGATACGGAATCACTTCCGCTGTCGCTGCAGTGTTGATCCTCTCCCAGGATGAACACAGGCGTACATTTGAACACCTCGCCGGCAGGCATAGTGTGCGTGGCAGTTGCTCTCCTCTGCGTACTGCTCGTCACGTTCGAGGAAACTGTGCCTATCCCCGACGATGTAACCGGCTCGATTATCACGACCTCCCCAGAGAACTTCTGCGCTAAGGAATCCATGTTCCTTTTGAACGTGTCTCTCAGTCCGATCCTGACAGGAGTGGACGACAATTTTGATTTCGAGTAAAGATTTTCCGTGTGCGAAGAAACCGCTCTGTTCGCCGCAGGTTTCGTTTCGACGCCTTGACAAACGCTCGACGATCTTTGTTTCTCAGAATCGCTCTTTGGAGTCGAAGACATTGTAGTTTGCTGTTCCGGCTTTGTACTAGATTTCGTGGATAAGTTTATTTCCGGTGACGATGCGTCTTTGACAGGGGACTGATCCAACGCTGGACAGGTGGGCGTAGACAACGGTGACTGGGGATCGTTGAACAGGGTAAACCACGGGTGTTGCAAGCATTCAGTGACTGTCAGGCGTTCACTGGAAAACAAACAAAGGTACGATTACGTAAAGGGTTCGATAAAATATACGTGGCTACAATTTTTCAACCAGCAAAAGCAAAATGGTTGGAACATGTCCCCGAGCGAATCTGCCTCGACCTGTACGACTTTCTGCGTTCTGTCTCGCGACTTCCCGATCCATCGACGTCGCGACTTCCGGCAAGAGCCGCGGGACTTCTTGTCTCCAGTGTTAACCGAGCCAGCTGGTGGCGTAACGCGCGGGCAGGGAAAAAAAAGAAAGGAAACGCGGACACGGACAACGCGGTGCGACGAGGAGACAAGGGAACGAATACGTCGCGCGTAAGTATTCTCGGTGATAAAGCACGCACTGGCAGTGAGATAAGCGGGTTTTCGCGCTGGAAGGGCGAGGATATTCCGGATGGGGACTTCCTCCCAGCTGTCCGACTGGTCGACGATAAGGAAATCTACAAGTTTTTCAGCGGAACTCGTTCGATGTGTAGTCGTCCTCCTTCCCGTTTCGAAGAAAGTAGCCGCGGTGGAATGCCGTTCATCATTTTGCTTCTATGCAGACTCGATTCAGGAAGCAGAACGATCGTGTTTCGACAGCGAGGATCGCATTAACGAACGAAACGGAATTTTCGCATCCGACCTCGGTGGCTTATCGGCCGCGAAGCAGCGGCCGCGCCACGTACCGATAGAAGACTAACGAGGATAAGCATTATCGGAGAACTCGCTACTGAGAATTCCGGCACTGGTGAAAATAATGCCTTCGAGGAAGCATACTGGTCGACCTACCGGGAACGTTTACAGCTTACCGTTTACTCCGAAGCGAAAGAAGATAGACCTGCGCCCGGAGGATCTCCGGAACATTGTTAGTTAGGTCACGCGCATTGGCATTATTTAGCTTCTAGGAACGAAAGTAATCGCGTTACGCGGTACCTATACTACACCACGGATCGTTAGATCGCGACATTCCACTGTCGACGCTCGCCGTTGTACTCTCACGATCAGCCATTACTTTCGGCGAGTAATGCGTGGAAAGGAAAAATTGAGTACAGTGACGCGTATTACTTACTTTGGATCCTTGACCATCAGTTTGCGCATGAGATCGCGAGCCTCCTCGGATACGTCCTCGAACAGGTCGTCGGGAAAATCTAGGCGACATCGGCTAATGTTGCAGAACGTTTCCTGCTTCGTGTCACCGCCGAACGGGGAGCATCCCGTTAGCAGTACGTACAACAGAACCCCGATGGACCACATGTCCGTTGCCAAGCTGATAGGCTCATAGTTCAAAACCTCCGGAGCTGAAACAATCATTAAATTTGATTTAAAGATGGAATCAACATAGAAAATGAAATATTATTGAATATTGATAGAAACTGATTTCAAAACAAAGTTAAATGATCCTAAATGCTTTTCACTATTCAGTGTTGAAATATGTATGACTCTTTTTCCGACCTATTTTATTCAATTATGTTTCTCTAATATAATGGAATTAGGGAAGATTGACGCTAATTGTTACAAGGTAGCTAATAGTTACATTGAACCGTTTCGTTGATTCAGAAAGAAACAGTGAAAAATTCACCGTTACTTCCTCCATGCGAGAATACTCACCAACATAATCGGGCGTGCCCAGAATCTCCCGTATGTCTGCGCCATGGCTGATGTACCGCGAGATACCAAAGTCGCAAAGTTTCACATCGCAGTCCGGGAACTCGCCGGTCAAGACCAGATTTTGTGGCTGAAAGAAACAAAAATTCGTATATTCTTCTAAAGGAATCGAGGATTAAGAAGAAATATAAATTCGCGACGATAATAAGCTCCAGCAGAGAAAGCGAAGGTTTTATTCAAATCAAGTCGACGAATTTCCTTCGTTAGGTCGAAACACGGACAAAAGGGCTTGTTATTTTCTTTCCCTGTTCCGTATAATTGCTTGCAGCTTGCGGGCGCAACAGATACGATCATATTTTAGCCCGACGGAATCAAACCGTCGCGATTAAACGTACGATGCGATCTTCGCTCTAGTCTCCAAGCGCCAACATTGTTTCATATTTTATCCGAGACGTTTACAGCGAGAATAAATTATTTCGAGCGATCTTGTCGTCGCAATTATCAAGTGACCAGAGCATCAGCGGCAGCAGCAACAGCGCTTGATAGCAAGGGCTTGGGGCGCAAGGGAAACGTGTTCGCGGGCAAAAGCGATCGGACGGAACACAGTGGCAGCCGTAGCGGAGCAACATGTATCGGGCTAGTTTTTTCCACGGTCCCTGGTACCACGGTTTGAGCGATCATTACATGCCTCGTGCCTACGCGATGCCACTTAATTAAACGTATTTAATAAATGACCGTTCACCGGTGCGTTCGTCACGTAATCAGGGTAATTAATCGTCCCGAGAGCCCGTGTACTCGCAATTTTTCCCTCTTCCTGTCGACTACTCGCTTTTTCAGGCCCGAGGAATTCGCGAAGTATAAGAGAAACCCATGTGCGTACATCCAAAACATTCTAGCAATTGGATTTGATGAAAACGAATGGTGAATTTAAAGAAGAATTGATTTTTTATCGATCAACCCCATACATAAAAACATATACTTTTCATCTTATTTATATTTTTTTAATATATCGAATAATCGATGATATATTATTATTCTTCATCCATTGCAACAATAATGCATTTACAAGAAGCGTAGAGAATGGGCTGGTAACATCTCGTTACGTTACAGCAATCGGCAAGGTGGGTTTTTCTCGATAGGTCGGCGTTACAAGAGCGTAGTTAACGATCGTTAAGCGTCCCAATGGGTACATGCAGTGGCACTTAATTAAAAGTACTGAATAAAGACCGATTCCGTTCGCCAGGTAGTAATCGGTGCAATTAATCGCGACACTCGAGTGTTCTGCTCTCGTTGGGTATTTAATAAATCGCTCGATAATGACGCCCTTTCGGACCCCATTCGGACGTTCACCACCAATGGTTTCTGAAAACATAATCGTCTCTCTACCTAGGAGGTCGTAAACCGGTCGTGTTAAGTTGACAATAGGCCAGCAACGAACTTTCGTCCCTTCCCCTACTTCTCCTCTCTCTTCCTTTCTTTACGTCTCACTTTTTACCTGGGACACGTTCTCTCGGCATGCAGGGGGCCGGGGGGTGGCGAGCATTGTTCGATTGTTCCGGGAGAAAAGAGTTCTCGGGAAGAGTTCGGCTAAAAACCGATCGAGAAAGAAGCATGAATCGCGAGCAGTTAGGCCGCTCCACGACCTTTCTTATCGGTGATCGCGTTTGCATCCGCGTATACGCTGTATAGAACGCCTCTCTAGTATACATAACCGTTCGAACGAGACGCCTACGTATCCTCTCTCTCACCTCTATTCACTCGCCTACGTTTTCGATCTCGCGAAAACAACGTTGAAGAAATTCGTTCACCGTTTTATGGACTCGGGAAGTTTCTCAGCTGCGTGACTTCGCGTTTTCAGGATAAACATCAAATCAACCGCCGCACGACGACGCATCGTGCGCCATCGTCGGTGATAGCAAATTGACACCTGCGGTAAAACTCTCGTGTCACGTGGCGTGACAGAGGCATTTAAGGAAAAGCCTTTCTTTCTCTATTTGACTGGTTCACGCTACTTCATCGTCCGGAATCATCGTTGCGTTCATAGGTTTCGTGAAACGGTGTTTTTCGCGAGATACCATGAGCAAATCGAGTCGATATTGTAAAAGCTACCTCATTTAGAAATCTTAATCGAAAAATGCGGTAGAGTAGAAACAGTGGCATGCACGGCTCGTTCCATACCGCGTTAGGGGATTAATTTTATGCGTTACATTCTGCTGTGTATATGTACACCGAGTCGAACGTGACCTGACTGCACCACAAGCAAATGCTTCTGATTCAAAACTACTTCGGTAAAGTCGAATTCAAAGGACAGTCTGTGTTCATCGATCATTTAACATGTCCTGCGAAACATTTTTTCTGTTTTTTCTTACGTGTTTCACACGGTCGGACGAACATCGCCAGTCTGAAGCGTCCGAGATCCGGAAGCCGTTCAATAAGGAACAAAGCCATTTCCATAATTAGTCATTTGCGAAGTTCCTGCGTCAGTCGACTTTTGCACGACGTAGGCGTTGCAATCGATTACCGCGAATATTATCACGCTGGCAATTGTCCTCGCCGGATAAAATGATCATTTTCGTGTCAGACTCGTAACCAAGGCGATCAAGAATCGAGTTGGATCAGTTCAATTAGACTCGGCGACGCTCTGTTCGTGCAACGCATCGATCGAGCGTGTCTAGGAAAATGTAACAGGTGAGCTAGTTCCTGGTCTGTCGGAAGTCGTCGTTTAACGTAACGCAGAGAGCGATCGCAAAAACTGCAGGAAGGACGAAAGCCATTACACCGCGAGGGTTATCCACCTCGGTAAGATAAAAACGCTCGAGGTAATTCTCACGATGTCGCGTATCCAGTCGACGCCGAGTATTCGTCGTGATAAACGGAGATAGGATTTTCTCGAATCGAACCTTTGTGCACCCGATGTGCAGAATGCGAGGCACGTGCAAAAATGTCTGCGGCCGGTTGAAAGACGTAACGCTTTTTAGCCAACGGACAACCAATTTATGAGGATCCGTCTCTCGCGTTCATTGAAACTTCCGGCGGTTGAGAAAAGGGGGGAAGCGACCCTACGCTGCGCTGCCAGACGCGAATAAAGTAAGTCCGTGCACGCATACGCGCGCGTCGTAACTGTGTGCACGGTATGCGTGCACACGAGCGAGCGAACCATGAATGTAACGTGGCAGGGTTCGGAGGGGGCCAGAAAGAGCCGTTTCGACTGACCGCTGGGCGAGAGGAGCTCGATTCACACGATGCGTAAGCGTGCCTCGATCAATTTATTCGCGACCAACCGTCAACAAACCGCTATAGGCGACATTTTATAAAATGATTGGATCTATTATTTATCAGAACTTAAAAACGACATTTCCAATTGCTTTCGCGAAGAATAGTACAACATATCGAACAGGTATAGTCACATAATTTAATAAAAACTCGTCTTTTTTATTTAATACGAAAATGTTATTCTTCTCGAATTTCATGACACTATAGAAGAAGAGATAATGTTGAAACGATTGCTAATAAGAGGGGGAGAGAGAAAGGAGGAGATAGGCCAGTCACTTTTCCCGCGACGTATGAAATATCGATTCCTTCTTTCCTTGGCCCGGTATCGCGCTCCGAGCGAGCGCGATTCCGCGGGACGGGGGTGGGGCTCGGTTATCCCATTAAGAGGCCGATGAATCGATTTCATCGAACGCGCCTAATGAACGAACTTCTCAGCACTTGGCGTGCATCGATCCGGGGGAACCGGCATGGCGTGACGAGCCACTGACCACGACCAGAAGTGGAATTCTTGGTACGAGTTTGTTCCTCCGACTATCAAGGCTAGGCTAAGAGTTCATTGATGAATCTCTCCCTTTCTCTACCGAGAAAGAGGTCAATCGCCTCTGTTCTATAGAAAATCCGTTGAAAAACTGCTACTCCGCCCGTCTGAAAGCCAAGAATAATATTCCTTCTGGCCGACGTAAGACGCACGCTAATTTCAAACAACGCGATTATCGCGGTTCGCCGAGGGCAAATAGAAAAGTAGACGGGATCATTGGCGCCAGCTTATATACGCACAGCGTTTATTATTGTACGTGTATCGAGCCGACCGATCGTTCAACCGGACGTTTCTACAAGCTCTTACCTATGAGACATATTACATATTGTGTAGATAATGTGAGTAAGAAACGCGCTCGATCGACGAAGCGATGAAAATTCATATTTTCGGTGTACGGTATAGAAAATTCATGTAGAATCGAGAACAGGAATTAATCTGTATAGTGATGCAACGTTTTATCTCCCTCGACTCATTCCGAGTTATCAATTACAAGAAATGCAATGGGTGCGGGAGCGCGATTTTGTAGCTACACGAAACTGGCATCGACGTCGCGCCGCGGCGCCTATAGAACCCCGTGGACGTCGGCCAACGGAGCCTCTTGGAACGGGGCCAAAGAATTCGTGTGCATTTTTCCATTCATAACTGCGGGATCTATATTTGGGTTAGGCATATCGCGTGAATTCGTGGCACGGTGGTATTTTAAGACGAACTGGAGAGGAGAGTGCACGCAGCGTGCATGCGTGCGTACATACTCTACGGTGCATCGCGGCGAGAGCCGCGAGTTACTATCGAACCGAACCGAGAGTGATGATTTCTCGAAAAGCGAAACGCAGCGAAATGGAAAGTTTTAAAACTGGAGTACCGTTTTTCCTCTCGGTACGATCGTTGATCGTTTCACGTCCGGCCACGCTCTCGCGATCGTGAATGACGGCGTCTCGCGGGTCGACGATTTAAAAACATGTTACCAGCCCCCGAGCGAAAAAATATTTTGATAGCCACGTCTTACGATGACGTTAAACAGTTTACTTTCATCGTTCGCGGGAGAGGGAATCAAGGAGGCTGATTTAAATGTTTATAGTGGCATGAAACTTTCGCCAATCGATAGGAAAGCGCATCTGTAATTCATTCGTTGGAACGCGAGCACGAATCGATTATTCTTCACGATGGAAGAAATAACATGATAAGAAATAAAGCATCAAAAGAATCCCTCAACTTTCCTTTCGTCAAGTAGACGTATATCGCGAAGTCAAGTATCAGTGGGTTAACTGCTGGATAAGTTAGCGTGTACCCAGAACGCACCGAATTATCTTATCTCTCGGAAAATATCATGATAATACCGGTGGATGCGTAATCGTGAGTTATCAAGTTTGAAGAACCGATAAGAGAATGCAAAGGACGTTCCAACATATGCGACGTTTTAACTTGCAAAAATATCGACGTTACTTCACTGCGAGCGCGATCGTAATATTCCACGGTAATTTAATTTGCCGCGTGGTCAATTTGCGTATAATCCGTCATAGAAGCGAATTTAACAGGCTCCCTCTCGCCGGCGCCGCAATTTAGTTGCGTATTTTATAGGTTGTGTCTCCGCAAATTGCTATCAATTTGCGAAAGCCTGGTAATTGGGTTGCATAACTATGATTATAATCCAAGCTGCGTTAAAAGGAATAAAGGGGAAAAAAATAAAAAAAGAAGACGGCTATGATACGCGACCCATCGCCTGTGTCGTCGATGGAATATTATTAATACGACTTGCTCTCCTTGGCTCACCCATATCGATCACGTCGATAATCGATAAACACGTGTGTACTCGTATACCTACGCCTCGTGTGTCGCGACAAGACGCGTTATTGGGTTCCGCACGTCGCAAATTGCGAATCATCGTTTATCGCGCGAAGAGAAAAATCTCTTGTCGCGCGTACACTGCGGAGCGCGACGCGCATGCAAAGTAACGCGTGTCTATCCAAGACGTATCGCCGTGGCCTGACGCTTAGCGCAATTCAAAGCGATTTATTGACAAAATTGAGAGATTTATCGGCCGATAAAACCGGGGCAACTATGCAAATAACCTCGATTCATTTTCACCGCACCATGGGACGGAGAGATTTCGTCTCGGCGCGACGAGACGCTCGTACCTGCGCGAGGCTGGAGTAAAAAAACCCAGCAGAAGGGACGCACGGAGTTATTTTCGAGGCAAAGTTTCGCAGCGAGACGCGACTCCCTCGACGTCGCTACAAAAATAATTTCGAGTAGGCAGAAACACCCTATCCAGGCCGGATTCGTCGGAATTCCAACGCGATGATTCCATTTCGCTCGTGCACGTGCTATCCGTTTTGTTATTCTTCTTTTAACAAACGACACTTTGTTATGATAACGAGGCTTTCAAAGAAAAACGCCATCCCCACCTATCGTATCGCATTCCAATGAGAACGTCTCTCCACTTTCTAACAAATATTTGAATTTGCGAGAAAGTCACTTTCCGTCGCAACAATGTGAATTGCGTTTCGCGGGGGAAACGCTTCACGAATTAATGCGATCCTCGTAATTCCTGGCCTACTCGCGGTAAGAAAAATCGATCGACAATCCGACGGGTGTGTTAATCGCGGTTTCGCCGATCCGCTGACAGCGCAACGGTTTTCACACCCGCTTTTCGATGTTTGGCAAAGATCGTCCTATTACACGGATACTTTTACATAACAATTTAGGTCGTTCGCACCATCCGCGACGCGGAACACGTTGCGTCGCTGAGAAACTGCCAGCACCGTCTGAAATGTCGCTGTTTCGTTGCCAACCAGTTTCTTTTTTACACCCAAGCTTGATCCCTGAGATTGGGCGCGAGAGTCTTCGACTATCTACGACCGTTCTATATTGTACGGGTGAGAATCTGTCGCAGTAAACGGGTCACTTATTCGAAAAACAATAATCTATCGAAAGAAGACTTTTGAAAATTTGTTAAATCGTTGTGATTTTATAATAATTAAGATACTTTATTAAAAGTAAAATTAGAAATATCATAATTTGTCCATTTCTATTCGATATTAACTATTTCCGAACAAATTATGCGCCCGTCAAATCCCCGGGAGGTATTTTCACACCGAGGTAAAAAATATAGATAAGAAATATTTGCTAAAATACTTCACCGGTTCTTATCGAGCCACTCTGTTTTTAACGCGCCGTAGATAAAACTCGTGATTTGACCGAAATACTTCGCTTTGTCATGTGTTAACAAGCATCGTGCAAAATTTCCTTGAAAACGTTGAATAAATTTGGTGGCTTACCTTGATGTCAAGATGAGCGACGTTCAAAGAATGCAGAAAGGCTATTCCGTCTAAAATCTGCTTCAGTAATCTGGCGACCTGTCGCTCTTCCGGAACCTCGTCTCTGTCCAATATCATTTGCAACTCACCACCGGGAGCCCTGCGAACAAAAGGAGTGCCCCGAATCCATATAAGCATCTACATTGTAAATCCATGCAATCAAATTCAGTTTCATCAGAATTATGCAATAGAGTTTCAAACTAGAGAATATTGCTTGAAAGAATGGAATTTCATTCACAAAAATCCTTTGCGAGTAACAAGCTTATAACCGATTAACAAATCCTCCCTATCGTTCATGATACAATACAATTTAATATCTTTAGTTAAGCTTTCGACTTACATTTCTAAAACCAGGACCATCTCGGTATTGGTCTCGAACACTTGGTGCAATGATACCAGCCGGGAACAATTCACCGCGGCATCCAGCACCGCTACTTCGTGAAGCGCTTCCGCTTTCAATTCCTGTGCTCGTCTCCTCTTCCTCAGGAACTTCGCGGCCCACTGCCTCCCACTGGACCTCTCCCGACATCTTCTCACTGTAGCGTATTTACCCCTGTAAAAAATCGAGAAACAGATCGTTAAAACACGTGAAAGAAAAATAAATAACGAATAGATAAATAAATTATGAATTATAGAACGCGATAAGCGTTTCTCTCGGACGAGCGTGACGAAGACGTCACGAGTGAAGTAACGTTGCGCGAGGCAGTTGTAAACGCAAACGCTTTACTTTCGCTCTTTCCATTAACGGTCGGACAGCAGACCCATTTCGTTCACGGTTTTCTAATTACGCTTAATATATGGAAACGTTCACATTCAAATGTCTCGCTCTGTAAATAACGAATGGTCTAGAGATCGCAGGCTCTGCTTGTCGATCGCGTTAGAACAGATCGCAGTATATAATCCGATGATCTAAACAGCCTCTAGAAAGCGAAGTCAACGCTCCTGTCGAGCGACTCTTTCGATTCTCGGCTCCCTCCTAGTCTATAGAACAACGGTGAAAGCCGTTAATCGCACCGTGGTGTACCACTTTTTTTTAAATAATTATTGCCGAGGCATTTTTCCATGTCATAAGTAATCCGTTTAAAAACGCTTCTTAAATGAAAGTTAAGTTAACTCATTCGCAGTCGCTGACGTAGTTCTATACCATTCTGTAGCTGATTAAAAACTGACGGCCTGGTTATAGATTTTTCTATCACACGGATTTTACATCAAAGCCACTGGTCAGTGGTCGCTGGGTACAAAAGAATAAAATGGAACGAGTGTCGCGAGTTCAACTGGAAAAACTTGATAGTTGCAAGGGGCCAGATGTAGCGAGGGGATCGATGAACCGACGTCAATGTAAGCATCATTAGGGAGCATTGTTCGGTATCCCGCAGAGTAGATCAGAGAACGAGACGAAGCCCCGCTTGGCTCGCCGGCGATCAGGTATTCCTGTTCGTTTACTCCCGAGCGGAAAGCACGTCGCTTTAATTACTATTGGCGACTATGAAACTGCGAATGATCGCGTTGATTTTACAGTCGTGGAAATTTACAACCGATGGGTCATTCATACAAGAACTTTTTGATCTAGATCTACACATTAGGAAATAAGCAATATTTTCAGTGATCAAGTTCACATTTGCTTTGACTTAATACTTATAAGAACTTCGCTTTAGAAGTTTTATTTCTGTTTCAAAAATCGATATTTGTCTTTCTAGTGATATAGTGCAGTTTTATATTTGTGAATGAATGCGAAAATGTGTACAGTTCGATCACCTTCGTGATGTCCCAAGATTTTTCGTTCGATAGGCTGGTTACGGTTAGTTTCGGATAAGATCTCGTACGAGCGAGAACTATCGTTTGTCTAGGTATGTAGGTTGGCAAATGCCAATACCGACCGACAACTGTGGGCAGACTCTATCGAATGGACTCATTATCTTGGTTCTAATTGCAGACGACTGGTACACTGCCAGTCGTATCTGACGTTTCTTTGTACGAACCACGGATAAGGGGAGCTACGCTTCAACCCTTTATTCGATGGGCAGACTGTTCCGATATCGACCCTCGACGTTTGATGATATTAACGATTCATTCTCCGAGTAGAAGGGTTCCAACGATGAGTGGCAGCGCGAATGAAGGATTAAAGAGTGAGGATTACCTACGTGGAAAGAAAATCGTTTCGTCGAAGGCGTAACCAGATTGCGGGCTTAAGAAGGGAAAGGCAATCGGTTTTAGAGAACCGGGGATCACGATAATTGAAGGCTATTTGAACATTCATTTACTTGAAAGTTCTAATTTTCGAACAAGATGCAGCAACGGCATCGCAATTATTACCATCGTAACATCGGATTTAAAGTTGCGGCACAAGATAGGGTCTTGGTTTCAAAACTACTTGTTTCATAGGCTTAATTATTAGTTGTATACCTTTCAGCACGATTAACTGATCTCTGTTTCATTTTATTATTTTTATTACAGTAATATTATCACAAATTTCACTTTTTCCACTTAAAGATGCACAATCTGTAGAATGTGATCCTACAATCTTTAATCTTTCTGGTCTTTGTTTGTAAAACATATCCGAGTATATATCGCTGCAGGGTGAAACGTAATCGCAGAGACAAGGAACCTAACTTAGGTTTACGTAATCACGTAAACGCTAGGAAACAAGTCCAGAAGTCGAGGAAGTGAGTGCAGCAGGCCGTGGTGCGCGCGTCGCCGTTGCTGCACTGCTTGCAATGCACGTGATCTCGATTTCCCCGATCAAGCCCAGGTCGAACTCCCACGCTTTGTTGTTACCGCGCACGTATGCACGATTCTCGTAAAGATCGCGCCTTCCATGAAACAAATAGCATGCACATTCGAGTTTAATTTGTCTTGGCTACGAGCGAGTGTCTTCAGTAAGTCTATACGTATTACTATATTGCACATTCAGTTCGTGCTCGATCTGCTCGACGATCTTTCGCGAAACGAGCAGCTTGTTTCGTCTCAATTTCAACTTCCATCAAAGCGGTATCTACCGTTTGAACTTTTGCGCAACGTTCGTCGAAACCATATTAACAAAGTACGACGTTCTACTGTAGCGTGGGGATGACGAACAGATTCCAGCGAATACCACCGAGTGTAGACTAAGGAATCGAAATTGTATTTTTTGTCCCCTCAAAGTAGCACCTGCGCGTTCGTAACGCTGCTGAACAAACTCCTGGTAATAGCGAGTAGGCAGCTGCGAGTATCAACCAACAGGTGGTACGATAAATCGAGGCCGAAATTTTATGCGCGACTGTTACTAAGCAAAAAGAGGTTGCATTCTCCTATAGTTAAATTCCGACAACACAAAATGCATTATATGTGTCGTCAAATAATAAAAGATTCTTCACTTGAAACACATGAAGATTTCTATAATTTTTTCTAACAAATATCAGAATGCTTGCTATTTAATCCATCAACACCTTTCCTACGTAGCAGAACGATTCGGAAAGGTGACATCAAAAGGAACTTTCCCGCTTTACCCGCGAGATTACTGTGACATTAATAGGGCCAGTATACGAATCGCCCAAGCAAGATTAATGTCCGAGCTCCTTGCGCATCCATAAGTCTTCTGAACCCACTGAATTTTAAGTAGATCGATTCCGTGTTCGATCAGACCCGACGCGCTGCAACGACGACGACGGCTCAAACGAGAAATCTTCAGATCTCCCTGTTCGCGCTCGGATTTCTCTGCAAAAAGACAAAGTGCCGCCTGGCAACTTGTTAGAGGTTAATTACATGGGTGCATTAAGTCCTGACCTTGAATGGTATAGCGACGGAAACTCGACTTTCGTCTAAGCGCGGGTTCGAGCGAGCGTGACTGTCTTCGAGTAACCGAACTCGACACACTTGCCGGACCCTGTCATACTACATACTACGTAATTAACGTAGTTCGAATCTAAGGCTAATTTTATTCTTAACAGTGGGGGGACTAAGCTAGACGAGAAACTAAACTCATGTAACGACAGATAGAATTTCTTATTCGACGAAAGGAGAGATTCGTTTCTGATGGCTATAGAAGAAAACGAGCTTGATCAACGGGTTCTAACAAGAAATCATGGAACCAGACGTAACCGAGCATGGCGTTTCGGATTTCTCCAGGAAAATGTAAAATAGTTACTGAAAGGAGCGATGCCGAACCAATAAAGATCTCCTTTTGGATAATAATCATTTATTTACATATTGTGATAGGAGAAAAACCAGTTGCCAGACTGACAGACCACCAAATGGCTCCCGCGGACAACATCAACCGCGCAAGAAGGCGATACGCAATTATTGGATTTCGCGTGGTTTCCAGCAATTTTTATTCGAAAACTGGTAGCCACGATGAGAATAGAAGGCGAACCTTCCCGGGGTGCGATGCTTTTTGCGGCGTTAAAGTCGTTAGAAGGTAAACGAGGCATTTGCTGCTATAGCCTGCAAGAAGCTTGCCACCACGGTGGTCTAATCGCGGGACGCGCGTTAAAGCGAGTCGCTCGCAATCCTATGGCCACCTTCGAAGAAGGAAACGAAAGAACGGAACATCTCGAAAGTGGCAACGGCCACCGCGTAGCGGGACACTGACTGATGTATTCGCAAGTTCGTTTGACACCGAGAAGCGGAAGACCGACACCGATCGAAGGAACTGTCGCGTCGTTTCTTTGTTGTTCAGGAGGCAACGACATCGTCGGACAACGGCTCGAATTTACGAGCTCCTTGAACCGCGAACGCTCAAACAGGAAACTGGACCGTTTCACTGTCGCGTTTCTTTGGTTACCCTCTTGAGTCTGAGTTTTTGATTACAATTTTTATTTTAGATAATTTGAAAATATTATATAATGAAAAATGTGAAATCTGACAAGAATTCGTTGAAAAATGGAGATTTCATAGTCATTATAATGTATTTTGAAGCGCGTTTACAGACAAGAATAGATAAAGAAAAAAGTATACAATTGTAAGTAATTGCTGCCTGTTACTGATACTTGGCTCATTTCTTGAAAAGACATAAAATAAATTAGTTTTCAGTACTATGCAATACCTTGAAGAATGGCTGAATTTTAGTATCAATAGCATTTCCAAAGTACCGTAAGGATTTAAAGGATTGAATAAACTCGCGGTGGCTTTCTGCTTTTCGATCTACGCGATCGACACACGTTCTGTATACAGCACGAATCTCTAAACCGTCTTTGATTTTAATGAGAAACTCGAGAAATGGCGTACGCTTTTATAACGTCTACTATCGGGTCTATTAAGATGCAGGTAGTAAGGCAAGTGTTGTTCAATCGCGTCGAGGATAGAAATAAACTGCAGCCTGTTTCATGGTTCAAACGAAGTGGCTAGAGCGATCGTTGAAAATGTCGTGGGATCGTTCCCGGTCGGTTTCGCGAACGACTGCGTTCAATATTTAACGACGCAACAATACTTTCACTGTGTTTGTTTCTCTTAAGCAGTCATCACGTCATTATTTCTCCAGTGAGCCCCTCGAATTCGTGCGATTAAAGCGTACTTAGGACTTCGATCGACTGGTTGACACGCACGAATGCGCTCGAACTAAAGATCGGAGATCGTTTCCTTGCCTTGAGACAAAAAGATTTTCAACTTTGCAAATGATTCAATTACCATAGATTGGATAGAGATCATTTTTTCGCTAGGGAATGAAGTTCTAACCGGCGCTGAACGCGGTAGTATCTCGAACGCCATAGAAAGTATACACTTTCACCTTAGTATCTCTGGAGCTGAGTACGACGCGCATCAAGGCGTCTCGTCGGAGCTTTTGCGCGGCCGAGTTCGCAACCATGCCCTCCTTGCTGTGCGATTCGCGTGGACGTCCCCCGGGTGAACGTTTTGGTGGTCTCCTAAATGGCGAGATCGTCCGTTTCTTCCCACGACCGGGGGGATCAACTCCAAAGCTCGGAATGGTGTGTTACTTAAAACAACCGAGCGTGGACCCATTAAAACTGTATACGTAGCCTGGTGTAAGATCAACGACCCAGGGTCAACCAGGAGAGAGGCAGAGAACTGGGTAGAACGTTAAGTGCTCGTTGCCCTCTGGTGCAGCGTGGTAGATCAGGAAATCGGTGCTAACACCGGGATCAGAGTCTACGGCGTGCAACACAACCTTGTGCATCAGTCGTCCTTTAAGGCATCCATTAGCTACCTAACTACTAAACACACCGGCCGGTCCGACAAACCCGCTGTCGTCTACGGTGGTAGCTTCCTCCGTCTCCTCCCAGGAGCTTGTCTTTTTTTATTTTTCTTACTGCTTTCCGTCTTCTTCCGCCGTTCCTGCTGCATATCGTCCTTTTTCCTCTTCTCTCTAACTCCTCGTTCCCTCTCTTTCTTCTTGCCCCGATACCGACGTTCGAGGGTCATCGACATCCGTGGCTGGAGACATTGTACGCGAGTCGTTGCTCGGTTATCGCGGTTACGAGCCTGACCACCGCATATACGTTAATGTCCGAGACTCGTCGTTGAATCTTCCTCCTCGGCTTCACCGAAGTCGCTTATTCCCGATGACTGTTAGTGCGGATAATTTGTAGGGTTGGTCTCTAAAACGTGTTCGACTGCCCCTGAGAGTAGGAGGTTGCGCAACGTTGTGTAATCGGCTAACGAGCTGTGAACGCAACTGGAACGAATTTCACCGCGTTGGTAACTTTGTAACGGTTGCAGTTGTTGCACAATGGATTTGCATTCGAGGGTGCACCGAACGACCAAGCTGGACGGACGCGACGCGGCGGCGGTCGCTATGCCTTTCTTTAATTGCCAACGGAATTACCGTTTGGGTTTCCGCGTTGCGGACCCGCTAATGAGATGAACTTAACCGCAACATGTTCTTCTATTCGGACTTAAACGGTTCTCGCAGTAATGTAACTTTCGAATTTTCATTTCTCCAAATCATTTGCGTCCGACCAAGTAGAATCTTTTTCTACGTTTTTATTTGATTTCGGTTTCACAAGTCTTAAGTACTGTGTAGGCGGATAAAGAAATCATCGCAATTATCCAAAGTTTACTCGACTGCTCAACGGGTAGCTCGATAAAGGTTTCGTAAAACGCGGTTCGTAGAAACGGCTTTCAAAGAGGCGACAGCGATGCAAGAGCTAAGAAGAAGCCGTAGTGTATCGAGGAAGCGAAAATTCAACTCGACGAGAACATGAACGTGGCCAACAGAAAGGCGTTATTGCGCGAGTCAAACGGACACACGTTCGTAGCCTTTCCGTCGATTGTCGCTCGTTAACGCCATTGTACTGGAGGACTCGCGGCGTGTACACACGTTACGCAATGCACGCACTTGATACGGCTTGCGGCTGTCCAGGATGGATCGAGAAAAATACGGTGAATATCGTTTCTCCCGCTGCCATTTAAAGTGTCGTCGTCCAATCAGCTAGACTTTACTAAGAAAAAAGATGTCCAACGTGGCCGTTGATGTCGAGACCGAGCGAAGCAAAATGAGTTTGCGTCTAGACTTCATTGCTTGCCTTGAACTATACGCGAAAATTTGCATAAAAAGGAGATTGTCGGTAGAACAACGATTTCTTCTCAGTCCAACTTGTTTTCCGCGTGGCACACTCTCTGACCGTTGGCCTCGGACTTCCTTCAGTTTCCGACTCCTCGCGAACGTGGCGGGAGAACAAAGGAAACAGGACGAGCTCTTAAGCAGGCATTTGGATTCTATGCTTCGTTCAGGGTCGCACGAAGAGGAATTCACCTAAGATAATGTCGCCGGGTTTCGGAATGTCGCTAGCAAAAATGTATCTTCTTGCTGGTTTCTTAGAGCCAATCCATTGCCGGCGTACTTTTATCATTTTTACGGGTTCAACTACATTCCCGCAAACCACTTTGAATCGTTTCATTCGAAACCTTCTGCGGTTGAACGCCGCAGACATTTTTATCCCACCGGTAAGATTATTATTATTACGACACTGCATGTTACAATCCACAATTCACTTGGCTTGGCATTACTTTATACCCATTTAACTACATACGCACATTTACATCTACATTGTATATAATATTATTTATATTCATAATTAATAGTTAAACCAGTTTTTAACTGAATTATCTCTCTCGTTTAATAGAATTGATTGACCATCTTGAACATTTTGATGATACATCATAGAACTGGGAACTTTACCAGTTTTCATAGTTAAGCGTGGGTCCATAGGTCAGCGAGATTTCTCGTAATTATAATATACTATATAATCGTCGACAGTCAAGGCTGACCAAATACATACCGCGATCGACTGCCGCATGTTCCCCGAGAGAGTTCTCCCAGGGAAATTTTTATTGTGCGCAGTGAAACTTTCACGCGAATTATTCAACGGCTTGTATCGTTGCCCGCTGGGGAACGAACGGAATGGAATGATATTTAACCTCCTCCGAGAACGGTTACAAAACAACGCGTTCCCGTTTCCTCCAGCTTCGTTTTCCTCCTTTTTCACGTCTCCCGTTTACTCTTACATCCAACGGGCAAACGACTCAGCGGGTTTTCGCGTGATTCGAACGCGACTTCGCTCTTATGGAAACGCGAACGATCCTACGCCAAGCGAGTGGCTGGCTGTACAATTTGCAAGCCAAATGAGAGATACCGAGGTCAAGAAGCGAACGTTTCGTCCTCAGACGAAAAGCTATCGATTACGTCCAGCGTGTTTCTCGGGGTAAAAGTTTTCGACGCACGTTTCACGGATTTCGAGGAACCGGACACCCTCGATAAATTTGTTTCTCGAATTTTAACGTGACGACAGTGCCGAGAATTTTCATTGTTTGATGCGTCGATAGCATTGTAACAATAGGTGTTTATCGAGTTATAATTTCATATCATTTTAATAGATAGATAATCTGTAGTACTGATGTAATCGAATTTCCGTCGAAAATATAAAACGATTTTTGTAAGATTGATTTTCTACACCCTGAGAATCTGAAGTCCGTTGATTTATTATTCATGATGTAATACATTATTAAAAAGCAAGAAAACGGTACTAGACGTACGCGTCGTAAAAAGCAGACGATCCACCTGACAAATGTTCGTTTCGACCGTGCACCGACTTCCTCTTGTTAATCTTTAAAATATGCCTGATGCGGACCAACCAGTTCGATTCCCTTTGAAACATCTGATCCGACGATCGCAAGTAAATCAGAACAGAATCCGCTTTGATGTCTCGCGGAAATATATTCGACTGTTCGTTCATCGCGGTCCGAAAACGTAACAAAGCGTAGGTATAACTACCGTGTACCATAAATCTGGTCCCGAAATCGAGGAGATTTCGTTGAGAGAAGAAAGAAACCAGGGTGAGATGAGACGATCGTTGCGTCGTGGTACAAAGAAATTACGAAAGAAGTTGGTTGCTCGAGGGTATCGGTTTAATACCGTTTCGAATTCACCGACCGTTGCTTCTTGGATCCCGATTTAGCCACGGAACGCAGCAAAACGCCAATAAGAGGATACTTTGGTCGTTGTCAAGATTAATGCTCGTCACGGACGAACGAAGGGACGGCCGTCGACTCCCAAATTTCGCGGGGAGCAGAAAAAAACTAGTCGGAGGAACCAGCCGCTGTGGACGAAACGAAGGAAGTACTGGCCAGGGAGGAAGGCAATAACACCCTTGGCGTCCTTCATCGGTCGCCACAGTTTGCTGACCCGGTTCGAAAAGAGCAAAAATCGATGTCGATCCGAAGTGGCCGAGAAGAGGGGCCCCCTCTGATCGGACCAAAATTGTCCAACCGGTTGACGACTGGTATCGCGCACCAAACTCTTCGTAGTTAAATTCGTTATTATTAACCTTCCCACCTGACGTCATAGAACAATTTCACATAAAAAAGCGTGTACTGTACAATTAAAAAACAGGTTATCGTATAATTTGAAACGTGACGGGAAAGAGTGAATTAACAGCTGTTGATTGTTATTTCTCTTTTCCTCTGTTTGATTGAAAGTCAAGGATCTTGGACTGTTTCTTCGCTCGGTAAGACAAGCATTTGCTGGCACGCGCGGTCGATGCATCTAATAGGATGCTTAGGCGCCTATCAGTTAGGCGTCTACGTTAGTTACAGCTGGGGGGAGAAATTTCCATAAACGTCGTATCTATCGATGGCTACTGTCGATGAATCATAATTAGCCGAGGAAGATGTTGCGTTAAATCAAGGTGTGCCGTGTGTCCCTCCCTCATGAAAACCAAATCAAGTCGCGTGAGTCACGCGCGTGTACCACGCATCGCGGACTCCACTTTACAACGCAAAATGACCGCCGCAAAGGCGTGGGCGAGAAGAAGAAGCGTTCTCTCCAGAGACCACTATCCACGCTTCTTTACACTTTGCTGTATCGCCTCTTACCGGTTCGGACGACAAAGTTAATTCGGAGTATTTTTTCGCGGCAACGGGTTCTCCTCTTCGTTTTCGTTCGGTTCAACGTCAAAAGAACCGATCGAAAAGCGGGTTTCACGTTGCGCAAATACAGACAGATCTTTGAAAGTCCTGTGAAATGTTTTTAAAAGGCAGAGAACGTGGAGAATGAATACGAAGGAGTTTTGTCGATTCAGCGGCCTTGCAGGATACCGTTGCCAGAAATCAGTGACTAATAATATAAATTGACACCCACCGAAATTGCGCCAGAGGAGAACAAAACTGAGGTGGGAAAGGAGAAAACTCGTTTGTAACCTTTCGCTCGTTGCCACGCATATAGAAACCGATAATCGTGAAGCAATCTTCGAACGCCTTCTGCACGACGATAACGAATTATCAGTCTCGACTAATCGTAGATGTTCTCTCGCAATGAGAAAGCCCGACGCGACACGGTATCTCTGGTAAATAAGTCCAAGCGATACTGCAACGAACACGAAAATCTTCTCTTCTTTATTTTCCTTGTGTGTGGCAAAAAGAAAAATTTACGCGTACGATCGGTCAAAAGCCCCTTCTCGCGTTTTCTCCTTCGCGCGATAAAGCATCCGCGAAAGGGTTAACGTTTGGTGCATCGAACTCGGTTAAACGAGTCACATGCAAATTAGCCCGAGCGTCGTCTCTCGGCTCTTCGGTTCGGAAGCGATCACGGAAAGGAAACACGGTCGAGCATTCTCGTGCACGCGCGCCGGGGAATACACGTTCACGCGAGAAGAGAACGCGCCGGTTATCCTCGACACGTTACATACGCTCCGTATAGGAAGGAGCTATCGAAAATCTCAAATCCCACTAACCTCGTTGGCGAGCTACCAACCGAACCAACCGACGGTGCACGCCTTCGGTACGGATTTCTTTACGAGCCGCTGGAAATTTATTTATTTCTTATTTACGAACGATGGATATGCCTATGTATGTATCCACGATAACGACCGTTGCAGGTACTCGTTGCTGTATAGAAACGAGAAGCGATGAGAAACAAGCTTCTGGCTATCTTTCAAATTGAAACGCTCCAGCAACCGTCGCGCTGATTCTTTCCACGATGATACATTTCTTTCTCTATCGAATTAATTACGCGTTTTTTCCTTTTTATTTCACCACGCCGTGACTAATGAATTACACGCGTGTTTCTATTAGCGCGGAGGGAAAATGAAAGCGCGCCATCATTGGTGTGACCAGCGGACGTACGATACGAATCGTATAAGTGAATCGTTTTTAATTTACTATTTTACAGGAAACAACTAGCTGTATCGATTAATATGTTGAACATTAAATGTTTTGTTGTTGATATTAATGTTTAAACTTCAGATGTTTTCTCCGCTTTCATCCGGCAAAAAACCATTCGCATAAAAATATGTGCTCCTCGGAACCATCCGATTTATACGTATTTTGCCGACTTAAACCTGATTGTCAGTGCTGAAGCTCTGATCGTATAAATTTTTATAGTTCCGAGAAAGAAAAATTGAAACCGGTCTGACGAAGAGTATTTAAAAACAAGTGGATCAATTGCGGGTCCAAAAATTGCCTCTGGACAAAACGAAACGGTCGCCGGTGACATCCATCCATTTAACAATTCTGCTTATTACCCGTGGCACCAAAACGGGCAACGAACGAACGAAATTGACTCGATTCCGTGTCGGCGAACGTAGCCTCGCATCGAGAAAGGGGCATCGATCGCAGAATGGTCGGAGCAAGCAATCGTTCGCGTTAAACGGATGCTAGAAACTCGGCCGTGTGACGTAACGCCGCCGTCGCTTTGCCCGAGACTAACGATTATTACCTTCCCCTCTTATAGCCGCCGGTCTTCGTCGTCGTTGCCAGCGAAAGCCGACGAGCACGTGAAATTGTGACAAGCACTAAACCGTGTCGCAATTACTACTTGAACGACGCTCCACCGCGGAACGCTACCCGCCTTTATCGTGAACGCTTTACGATTTTCTTTATTGTTCTAAACACGAATGCGGCCATATTCGAGGCACGTACGTTACCGGAGCGGAGCACGTCGTCGTAAGTAAATACATACGTAACCACCCGTTCTCTTTCCGATCGTCCCTCGAGCATTCTGTACATCTCTTGTTTCGTCATGACAAGAAAAGCATATTACAGTAGATACTGACAGTACAGTACATACATATTATATATTTATTACTTTAAAGACGTATACTTAATATTTATTTATTTACGATGTACAATTTTTGAGAATACTCAGAACGCTACGGATCAACCGAATTCATTAAGAAGGAGCGCGTTAATCGATACGGAGGAGCAGTATTACTTATATACAAGTTTCGAACGGACGCTAGTGGTTAAAAACCGGTTATCATTTACCGGCGATTCGAGGTCGCGCGCAAGACAATCGGCAAAAATATAGACGGCCAGAGCCGATGTGTGGTCACGCGTCGAAACGCAACTTAATCGTGACAGATTCCCAGTTGTATTTACAATAGAACGTGTACGCAGACATTACATCTATTTACGTTTGTACCTTGGACAAACCGATGAAACAACGTGTTCGACATCCAATTTACCGGCAAATTCGCTAAGATCGTTTATTCCGCGAGACGCTGCCAAGGATCCAAATAGGTTATCGGGAATTGCTCAACCGCATTTGCGGTGTTATCCGAGTAACGATTCGCTCGCAGGGAGCGTGCAATTTCGCCGCTTTCGATACGATACCACCACACGACACAAGAGTCGGAGGAACCCGTTTAAGCGCCGCCAGCGTTCATACCGCAAGCGTATCGCGGCTCCGCAAAAATATCATCGCGATAATGGGTGCGCTAGCCACGTTGGAGTAGCGCGCGCGCGGCCGTTCGTTATCGTTTTTTGATGCCACGAATCGTGACGTGAGAAACAGCTTTTTCACACGTCCTCGTTGGCCGGTCGGCACGGTGCGGCGTGGCGGTCGATGGGAAACCAGGATGAAAAGCAGAGGATAGCATTCCGAGTGGGGCTAGCCTCCTTAAGGACGCTCTATTCTTGGAAGCTGCATCCGATGCCCGTTAGTCGTGATAGCTTCTTTCCTGATGAATGTTTAGCGCGCTGAACTGTATATGATGGTTCAACGCGCGACTCGTTCTCGGATTTATTGCCTCAACGTGACTCTAACTGCTTTCTGATATTTCTCGCATGTTCTTTACGCTACTCGTTAATATTATTAATTCACCGCTTCCCGTATTTTCTAACGATCTTTCACTCTGTGATTAAATATTGTTTCATAAATCGTATGTACCGATGGATACGGAAATATTATTACGAATGTGACGTTTTCTGATATGTACTCGCGAAAGCATACGAATCCAAGAAACTAGATCGCGTGACGCGCAATTCTAACGGACAGTCGGAGAAAAAGCTTAGAACCGGTTCATGGATCGATGCTTAGCGTACGGGAGCGATGATCTGGAAGAGTTATAGTTACTAGAGAAGATTTAACCCTAATGCACTGTTCAATATAATTGATAAAGTAAAGCAATTCAGGTCAAATTGATAGAGAATGAAAAAGTTTTATAACACTGATTGTGAATTCAATTTGTTTCATTTAAAATATCTATGTATAGTTTACAAATTACATAATGTGTGTTTATATAAATTTCAACTACATACAGCGCTGTGTAAAAGTTTTAGACGATCTATTATGATCTTATACAGCCTTGATCTCCAATTATAAGACTTCTCGTGACCATCGAATAACCGTGAAAACTGCTAACGAACGACTTTCGTGAACCGACTTGCTAAAGTAGTTAGGAACAATTTTACAACAGGGCAAAGGTGTCATTAAGCTAATGCTCAATCAATTACGATAGGTTCAATTTCAAAGTAATTTAATTTCGTCCCAGGCGAAGGGTAACGGTTATGAGAGGCAATCCATCCTGATGCAAATATACGAGTCGTACTTTCAAGAAGGGCAAACAATAAACGGGTAAGGTTATTAACGTCAGCCAAGGCTAGAGGTTCACGGGAGACTTAATGAGTTTTCCGAATGTACGGTTAACTAGAGGGAACGACGTTCTCGTGATTTATAGCCGGTATTAAAAAATTCAGAAAGACATCGTCGACCGTGTGCGCGCAAAGGGCCGCGTAGGCGTTCGTGTCTCGATTTACGAAGAAGCGAACGACCGAAAAAACGAAACCGAACGAACGAAAACTCGATCGGGTATCTCGTTCCGCTCGAATTTATGGTGTTCCTTTTAATTGCCCGATGGAGAATCGGTGTCCTCGAGAGCTGGAGAGAAAAAAATCGGCGAGTGTTCGATAGAACGAGACGCATCGAAAAGAGACGCGAGACCGTCGCGTCGCGTCGATGCGGCAAAGGGACCGCATCCGGCGCAAGGCGGGACCTGCATCCGGCCTGAAAACGGATGAGACCTGGCATTCAAGTGCAAATCGTTTCGCAGCATTATGCTAGAGACCTCGAGACCGTGGTAATAGGAAAGTCGCTCCTGCCGTTACCACCAACCGCAAGGGCTTCCAAGGGACTAAACGAGAAGGCACCCTATGAGAAACCGTTCGACACAATTTTAATGGCTATTTTTTTCCAATGGAAATAAAAACTGGTCAACCGAAGGAAGACAGTCAATAAATTGTGTAACTACTTCAGTAGGACATGATAGTACCACGTAATATGCAACAAGTGCGCATATTGCAATAGCCAAACGTGTTTCCACTTAATGAATATATTGAGTTATGATTAAAATGAGCTCCTCGAATGTTTTGTATGGTTTACGTAATGAATTCTTTTTGCGATGACCAAGCATCGCTTCATTTGCAAAATCGTGTCTTTACTATTACCTAAGATATGTGAAGCTTAATTGGAATACTTATGCTCCATTATTGCATCGAGATCCTGATAAGATTTAACTATATGTCAGTTTATTACATCTCTCTCTTTACTATTTAGAGAAAGGTACATTAAACGTGTTTAGCATTAACTGTAGAAGAATACGTATTTTCGTTCCATACTATTTCTCTGTTAGCTCTGGATCTTCGTAATACGGTCGAAAGCGGATTGCAATAGCGGAAGTGAACTATGCGAATCGATCAAATTTTTTTCCCGTTGTTACCGGTAATGACGCTGATAACCGGAGACTGTAGCGCATTAAATCGAGGATACAGATAACGATGGAATTTCATGCAGCCTCTCTGAGACGAGACCGAGCCCGCTAACGAATGCTGCTTAACCGCTAGGATCGATCAACGTCTCGTGGCGCGGATTACGCACACTATCGATACATTCAAATCAATTTGCAGTAATTCAATTGACGCGGGCGGAGCGGCGCGGCGTGGCGGCGGAAACCGAGACTCGTTCGCTTGGAAACAGCAAAAGGAAACGAGGAAAAAGAAAAAGAAAAATAGCGAGGTTAAGGGCCCGAACCTGCAGAGGAATACCTTCACGCATGCTTCCCACGTGACTCAGCTGTAGATACGCATCGTTCGTGAACCCTCCGCGTGCAACCTGCACTGCACGCACAATGCGTGGTGAACGCGAACCTCGACGTTTCAACAGTTCGTGTTCATGACTCACAATCAGCCGAGCCAGAAACTCGCCCCCTCCGTTTTTTAATTTTTCCTCCTCCCTCGACCTTTAAACTCCAACCGTCGACATATGGCATTGTGTCTTAATTCACGAAACATTTTATTATCTTCCCTCTTTATTAATCCATAGCAGATAGAAACACGTTTCACTGTACGAATAATTTAGCAATGAAATAGCAAATTATTATTTGTATTCTTATTTGATCTGTCAAAAGATTCATGATTGAGCATGAAATAATTTGAAGCAGAAGAATTTGGTTAAGCTGTTCTGTTTCTTCATTTTACTTCTGCTGAACCCTCGGTTCTTGAAATTTCACAATGAGCTCATCACATTTCCAGGAAGTATCATCGATGACAGAAAACGCAGACACCGTGACGTAATTTGGATCGTTTCATCACACCCGTTTAACGATACGTGGTTACGAAACAAAAGTCGCGTTCCTTTCCCCGGTGTGCGCGGAGCAAGTATGTATTTTGACAGGAGCCTAAGCGCGAAGAGCGTGACTCACGTCGCGATCGGAATAACGTATACGAACACATGCGTCGAGGTAAGTTATGATTGCGTCGTTCGAGTGATTCAACGTCGGCTGGGCCCGGTCGAAATTCCTCGGCTGGGTCCGGCGTGCCTTCGGTTTTGCTTCTGCATACAAAGGGGATAAGCGTGAGAACCGGATAATCCATAAACCGAGCGGTCCCTCGAGGAAGCCATCGATTTTCGTTTAGGGCGCAGGTAATTCGTCCATAGTGCTGTTATTGTCTGTCGCAGGGATACCAGCCATTGTTTCCCTTACCAAGTAATCTATACTGGCAATAAACCCGAGGAAAAACTATAGAATTACTGAACGCAAACCCAACCGGCCACTTGCCAATCGTGAAGGCAAAGAATGATTTACGAGCTGCCATTCAGTATTTCGCAAAAGTATCGCGACGGAAAGTGTCGCAAGTCATGTGTGGCGAAATAGGATCGCTCGCGAATACTATACTGCTGTGTCCTAACACGTGCGAGATCCACGTTAGGAGTAATGGTATCAGATATATTCTCCGTTAATCGGAAACGAAACCGAACGATAAATCCAGTGGCTTTCAAAGTTGATTACACGCCGTGGACATGCTCTCATTAATACCACGCTTCGGTCATGATAATTGGACAGTCCTTAGCGGTATGATCGACAGCTTTCGGTCCCGTATCGCGGAACCCACGCACGAGTTCGCGTATATCCTGAATCGTGACACGAAGTTGTCGTGGAGCACTGTCGCTCGGTAACGATATTGTGCCTCTAACCGTGCACTCGTGACGAAACCAGGAAAGGCGGTTGTCGCACCGCCAAGTCGCTCTCCTTTGAGATCGGTGGCTGTCACTTGATACGACTGCGAAATAATATTAACTCGAATTTTTGCCGAAATTAGAATTTACGGAGTCAAAATTAATGAAACTTTCTACGGATTAATCAAAATTATTTTCGTTTACTTGATTGGTAATGGTAATACATGAAATCGTATGACACACGTAGAAATCACGTTCGTTAATCAGAGATTTAGGAAAACGACAAATGGATAACTTGAATGACTTCTTAAACGCGATCTATGTATTCCGTTTTGATGATCGCGACCATTGATCATTTTAATTGTTCCAATTGCCATATACCGTTTAAACGTTTACGTAATCATTTCTAAATCGCCCATTAAAAAGCGATTAGCAATGCAGTAGTAAATGGCTCATTCTGGATGTAGCATTTCCGCGAACGAGATATCAGTTGGCAAACGGGAGTCGACGCAATGAAACATCCGCTCTGAATGATTTATCGTGGCCGGACAAAGCGGAATTCGCGTGATCCGTTTTCCCGGAAACGTTTTGAGAGTAAATGACCGCAGAATTTTCATTGATCGGATGAAAAAATATGAAACGATCCTCTCTCAACCACGTCTATATAGAAGAAATCTATCACATTTTGCCATCTGACCAGAGACTCATCATTCAACGTCGCTTGATGGCGGAGGCGAGCAGGCTGTTTCGCGGGAACTCGTAAATGATTCGCAGGAAGAGAGGCACACGCCTTCTGAACTTTGCCCCTTGATCCCATTAGCAAGAACCGATGCACGGCTCAGGTATTCCGTCCGTCGTGGAAAGGAACGCCTTTTACAAGCTGGCTTCGTGTTTTGCCAGGCAAGACACAGAGGATGGAAGAAGAGATGGCTTCTCGCTGCCACGACGCTCGTTCGTGAAGAGGCCTACTTTGCACGTGGCCTACTTGCGGAAGACCGACGGTCACGCGAGGAGGCATTGAGTCGACACGTGTCTGGACGAATCGGCTTTGACCTCGAACCGCATCGGAAGTATGTTCGATTTTTATCTGGCTGGATCTTCACAATTGCACGACTGATCTCATAACTTTTAACCGAGGGGAAAAATGATTCCTATAGTGATCGACGGTGACGGAACGTAGATCGAAAGGCTCAAAGAGGGCGGAGAAGGAGGCTGACTCGTCTTACGCGAAACATCGTGTTCTCATCTCTGTGTCGCGACGATCAGGGACCCAGAGACCTGAATATCCGTAGCCGGCGGGCCCGACAGGGCAGAGTAACGGTCCACAGATGAAGGTTACTCGCATTATCCACAGACCAGTGTTTCTCTGACCAAGATCGACTCCGATCGAATGATATAAGGAGTGCTCGAACGATGAAATTCGTCTCGGAACTCGTCCGAAGACGGAAATTTAAACAGCCCATCAAAGATACTGCACTTCAATCTACCATCACTAGAATTGAACAGCGAAGATTCGCGGCCAAAAAGTTTTGGAGCACCGTAAACTCTGCTTGTCGAGATAGATATTGCGAGACTTTGAAGACGGATAAAAGGGAGGGTTTTCTTTTCTGGCGGCGTTCCAGCAAACGCGTGGAGGGCTAATGGAAGGACGGAAACACGGAGAAGGGGGGCTTTGGTCGGAGACGAGAGCAGAGCAGCCGTTGTCAGAAGGATGCTGGTCTGTTTCAGAGGAAAGGCGCTTTTCGAGCGAAATTCCAAAGGGATTACTCATACTCGGCACGACAGCCGGACTGTGCGCGAGTAGAACGTCCAGACTGCGGTTCTTTCAGGTAGAGAGCGTCGAAAACAACGTTTCATCGGCGAGATTCTCGCCGACAAAAGGCAGTGAAACCTTCCACACTGGCGAATTTGTTCGAATGCCTTCCGTGAACAGGGAAAGGGCTCACCCAGCACTTTTACCATGTCCGTTAGAGTCTTATTGCCTTTTTGTTTTGTCTTCGCCTTCCTTTCAATCCGTAGTTCGCAATGCGAGAATTAATACGTGACACAGGAAGTTCAACTGCGCCAGTAACATTCAGACACGTGCACACATCCACATTAACATTTTCAAATAATGAAGGAAACTGTTTATTATGAGAAAACTTCGTCTTGAACTGTTCAATCAATATTCCCTTTCAGCTTGTATCTGGTCATTCATAAGAATTACCTCGAGACAATTTCTGGGTACAAATCTTATTCTCTTCATTGTAGTTCGTTTATATGCGACACACTCTTCAGTCTATCCAATCCTTTAATGCAGCGTTGTGTTCTAACGGTTTCTCGATTGTCGGCGACATTTCAAGAGAGCATTCGCTCGCGCTGACTAACGGCCAAGTAATTTTTCGTACATTGCTTAGACGAACTGTCTATTGCGGTATCGATTGTTAAGTAGCTGGGAACAGTCATCGACTGGTCGTTAATTCGACAAGCTTACACATCATGGGTCAAGGTCCATAGGAAAAAGAGACTCTGTTTTACAGATTTAACGCGTGATAAGATAACAATGTAAAAGACTTTTCTCACATTTTGAAGGAATTAATTATGTTTTAACTACGTTCTACTAGTTGTGGAATAAATTCATTATTTAAGATTGCGACATTGATAGACTGGAGGTTTGGAACGGCAGATCAATGTCTCAATCTCGTCACGAGAGACAGCAAGAATATTAAAGAGGAGGGTCTGTTTAAAAGGAACGGAAACGTGCTCGCGGAAAGACAAGCCGATAAAACCGCAAAAACTGTTTTTCCATTTAACCAGGGTGCCTCTCTGAGTTCCCTCGAGCTGAAAAACCACTGGCGCCAGCATTAACGCAGCGCTCACTCCTCAGGAATGCACCGCTGTCACAGAGTCAAGGGAATGCCAGTCTACACGCGGCTGCAATATATTTGTACACTGGTGCATTCGCCTGGCGATCGACGACGAATCTGGGAGCGAGCTGAGTTAGACTCTCGACCAAAGGCCGCCTTTCGATCTTTAAATTTTAGATTCGTAGCCGCGACTACCTTTCTTCATTTGTCTACGCTCTCTACTGAATATTTCAGCAACGCGAAAATTCGCTTTTTCCCTATGATTAAACCGTTAATATCGAATTTTATTTTTGCAATGTAATGACAAAATAAATTTTTTTAAATGTAACATAACACGTCTGAGCAAGTTCTTGTTAAACATCAGAACGTCACAAAAATTGTCTGAAAAGTAATCCTCTGAATTTTTCTTATAATGAATCTATAGACAGTTATTTTCACGGAACCATTACATCCTAACCCTTTTTCCAAAGACGATGAGTCGTCTGGACCGTCAGAATTTCCGGTGACTGTGCACGTTAGCATCCTTACCCGCAAATCGTGCGAACAAAGAAAGATCCACGGAGTGTTTAACGTTTGCTCATCAAACAGGATATTCGATTAAAATACCAGAGACGAGAATAAGCAAACTATCCTAAAAATAGTATGGCACCAGTTCTGTTTGCGCGCGCTGAACCCGCAACGTATCCGGGGCGGTTTTTGCCCATCGTGAGATGTGAGAACGCGTGTTCTCTCGAAAGCAACATGTTTCATTACACAAGTAGCACGAGACGCGAAGCTTATGAATCAGAACTGCGATTTTTAGCTGCGATTACGGTGAATCGGGAAAACGCGGTTCGAGTCTCGATGCAGTAGTGAGTAGAAGATACGGAGACAGCGCGGTGACACGTTCGATCGAGAAGGCATGCAAACGGTGAAAGGCGGTAAAATTTCACTCCTCTATACGTTTGAGAATTCGTTCCCTCTTCCTCTCCCTAGTAGCAGCCGTTTATATGCCGATTTCGCGGCGTTCAGACCGAACCGAGAAAAGTTTCACGTCAACAACAGGGAGGACTGGTTTGGCTTCGCTTTTTAATCCGCTCGATCTTCTCGTCGGAAGGAATCTAGGTTTGTAGAGCTGCGACGAACACGGCTGCGACAGGGTTGCGACGGAACTCGCAGCCCTGTCCACTTTCGTTTCTACGATCAACGAGAAAAGTCCGATGCGACAGTCGTTAACATTAGAGGAATTCATCTGTATTACATGAAGTTCTCGATTTTTCAAAAGATATTTAATTCATATTTTTCAAAATGCAATTAAAAGCCAGAACGAATAGATGTTTCTTTCACCGCTTTCCTTCCAATTCAATTTAAACCGTGCGAAAGATGTTTCACACGCTACAAAACGAGAGGCCGCGTTTCTTCGACACGCAGCTTGAAAAAAAAAAGAAAACGTGACCGGTAACCCGCACCAAAAGGGCAAAGATAAACGCGCGAATAATAGGTCTCGACGGGTTAGAGAACAAAGGGAATCGAGTGGCGCGGATAGGTGCCATTTCACCTACGTGACACGTGTGGAGCAAGCCGCGCATATACACAGCCCAATTAAAACCTACGCGCGATTAGTAACACAGCGTACACCTAACCGAAATCATCGTGAAATTTTCTCACGCGAATAAATCACGTGTACTTATACCACGATACATATAAAATATGCGTGTGCCGCGCGATGCGGCGCGCCGCGTCGCGATCGAAGGTGAGCGCCCACGTGGCGCTTTCGAGGCTGCCTTTTAACGGCGTTTCCTCTCTGACACCCGCTCTCGTCTCTCGCCGCGAGAAGCAGTCCGTCGTACCCATTACTCGCGATGACACAATAACAACAACGACAAAGGCCGTCGCCGAGTTGCTTACGCAAGGCCGCGTGGAAGGTAAGAGGCGTCTCGATTGAGCGGATATTAGTCGAGTCGCGATTCGTTCCCGCTCGTGTACCTTCAGCTTTTGAAAGCATGTTTAGATCAGCCGACCTAACGCTCCTCCACTTAAGCAAAAGTGAGGTGTAATCGAGCGTCAGTTTACAGTTTGATGAACTCTATAGATGCGGATTGAACGTCGACGTAATAAATAACTATCATTAGTACGATTGCAAACCATAATGCTCTGTTTTTAAATAAATGAATTTAGGATTACAGCGGCTATGAAATTGCTTTCTCCCACATAATGATCATTTACGTTGAACGATAATGAGTTAATGCGCTTGCAATTTGCTCTATATTCGCGTTTTATTTAAGTGCACTTTAACTGCAACCCTCCTCTTAGATCAATCTAGCTACAGTAGCTACTCGATGGAACAAACATCTAATTTGCACGACATGCATTTTGCAATGGACCGCATAAGATAGAGTGGCGCGTAGCGTTTAGACCAAGCGGAACGGAGCGTTTGAATCGGCGCCACGTCTACGGCCTCGGCGACGTTCACCGCCTCGTGGAGAAAACTGCGCTGATCTAAAATGTAATCCCGTGTGCTCGCCGCGCCGTCAGCTATTTTCCTTCCGCGTTTCGCAACCCGTTCGCGAATTTTTCACGCGCTTCGCTCAATGAGACGTTTTGAATTGCAGAAACGCGCCATAGCGCCGCTCAAGTCATGTTGCCTTTTTTTACAATCTTATTGCTTCGAAAGAATCGATTGCATGTTAAGTAGATTATTTTTAAAACTACTATGAATGAATATTATTATGTACTCTTTATATAAAAATTGTCCGTTTATGTTACGTGGCTACTAACTCATAATTGTGGGAATGAAAATTCGTTAGAGATAAGTTTAATTGTTTTCAATGGTCTCGTCTTGTTAAACTAACTGAGAAGGTGAAAAGACAACAAAACGAAGGTGCACTCGTAGATAATCTTTCCGACTTCTATTATGAGCGAAAGTTATAGCTTACCGGAAACGTGGCAAAGAGATGTTTAAAATACAGGTACGGTAGAGATATCTCTGGGCTTACCTGCAACAAAAGAAACAGATAATAAGCACGCGAAATCGTAATGAAGCGGACGTGCAGAAGTGAAAACTACGGGCAGGTGCGTAAAAGGTAAAAAGATTGCAGGTTTCGCGAGTGGAGAACACCGCATCGGTAGCGCCAGAGGATGACATTGCGGGACGGGGAAGGCAATAATTATACGGAACCGCAATTATCCAAATGCGTAGAATCGGAGGAAAGGCCGAAGAGCGACGTCCGGCCGTCCCACACGACGATTTCACGGCATTCGGGTCACAGACTAACCATCCCACGTGAAAATATTCCGTGTACGCGTGGAAGTTTAACGAGTCTACACGGGACACCCACGTAATCGGGAACTCGTTATTAATCGGTGTACACTGTTCGGAAAACCACGTCGCAACGAAAACACGATTGTACGTAGGAATCGTAGACCAAAAGAAAAATGACCCCTCTTTGGATACGTATTCAAGCTGCGTCTTAATACGATTTCTCGCGAAAAGGAGGTTGCACATTAACGTATGCAAAAGCGTTCGTCGAGCTATCGGAAGAGGAAACGGAAAGATCGTTCGATTCCAAGGAAAGAGTTGCGAAGAAACGGGGACACGTCGTGTCTCAACCTCAACGCAAACGAGAATGTTAAAGCATACGGTTTACGGACGAGGACAGTTAGGAAGTTCGAATCGGCTTGAGTTCGGTAGTACGCAGACCACTCGTTTTAACGGGTCGAGTGTCCGTTTCCGATCTACTTTCGTGACTCGCCTAGCTTTTATTTTCGATTTTCTCTTCTTCCGATCATTCTCCTCTTCAGAGTTCAACGTTCATGCGTACGTTGATTATGTGTCACGAGTAATAATCAACGGCACGATATTATAAAATAAAGAAATAAATAATTATTACAATTAATTTGATTATCGTAATTTCGATATTATTGAACGGCAAACATGCGTATGCTAAATAAGCATCTTTTATATTGCTTTGAATCAATAACTGAGAATTGGATATTTCTATCTCATTTAAAATTTATATTTTTTACTCTATCAATTCTCAGAAATGATTATGTAGCAAGCCTTGAAGTATATGCAAATTGTTCGTATTTCACTTGCTACTTCGATACCTTATTTTACTTTATGATCCTTGGTGAGAACATCTTTTTGTAAAACCGCACGGGTATCGATCGTCCGGCAAACTTTGTTTGCCCAACGATCGGAGCCGCGAGAGAAATTGATTTCGAAATCGAGTAACGCCGCAGAGACAACCGCAGAAAATCGCGATCGCATATATAGGTATAGAGAGATCGGGTCGGTTTTCTCGTGCAGCCGATACCGAAATATCCACGATAATTTCGATAGGGTCGAATGAAAAGATTCGTTCACGTGGGACGAGAAGTTGCTGTTACGGCACTGTCAATATATTTCGCTACGCAGCGTGGCAATAAACGAAGAGGGCAATAAATCGAGTGGAATAACTGGCCACACCTGTGCACGGTATAGACGTTAGGTAGGCACACGTAAAAGTGTTTCTGTCACGATCACGCTGGCTAGTTCAGTCTCCTCCACAAAACTATACCTATACCTGGTCAATTCGCGCAGGCCTGTCCCAGGCTCAAAAACGAAAAATGGATGAAAGAAATATGGATGAAATCCACCCTCTCGCGATAGTTTCCGCCCGCCTACTCATACGATATCGAGATCATTTATTTCCATCTGGTTTGACGTTCTTTCTCTCGGAATGCGGTGTACTTACGGCGGAATGTCATATCTTAGTGTCTCCGCCACGGACACCGCAGGTGTGACTGAAATTTTTAAATTATACTTTACACTCTCGTATGGAAAACTGTGCAGACGCTGTGGGAACATTTGCAAATTGGATGCTATTACGCGATTTTTTACTAAGAATTATAACATACTAATTCATCAATTTACGATCATCAAACTGTCATTGAATATAAAAGAATAATTTTTTTTAAATGATTGAATACAGCCAATTACTACTTTATTTTTGTATCGATTACTTTTATATATTAAATGCGGCGGCCGCAGTTATCTAAGGGGGAATTGAAACTAACGCCTATGCTATGAAACGGCATTCCGGATTATTAAATTCAGTTGTAGGGCGAAGAAAATCGTGCGGACCGATGATTGCGTGCGAGAAACGCAGCCAGACTGGCTCGTCAGCTGTCAGTCCCTGGAACGAAGAATGTGCGTGTCGAGGGGAACGAATTCTCGTGTTTCAGCTGACGACCGGTGTTTCTGTTGCTAACAATAAAGCTTGGAAAGACTGGACTGGACCTCGAACAACCAGTAAACTTTTCACGGCGCACCTTTCCAATCGTGGTCGCGTGCACCGGCCACGTATACGTGCACTGAAAGATATTGCGAAAATCTCTGCAACCACTTCCAAATATGTATATAGCGTTACGCGTGCTTTGTGTCCCGGCGATTTCGCTTAAGAGTCAATGAAACTCGCGTTCACGGCGCTGCGCATTAAGTAATCGTTGAATATATTTTAATCGTCTAGCCGTGAATGAATTTTCATTTTCTTCCGCCTTTCCTCCGGAAGTTTCAATTTCGTATCACCCGTTAGTCTTTTCGTACGTTTTACAATTAGTGTAGGCAATAATTAAATGTACCTCGAGCGAGTTACGCGCGAAACTTTCACATTATTGACGTCATTAGTGTAACGCCGAACCGAAAATCCTTGAACGAGGCACCGGTGCGGCATGGCGATTCCGACAGTTCGTTAAACGTGCTTAAAACTCGCTTGCCACCAGTCTACTCATACCAGAGATGAGTACGTCGTCTCTGTTCGTAGACTTCTCTGAACCTATCTGGCCTACATACTTCGTGAATCACTAATTTGCTGTCGTCACATTCTGAGTATGGTAATGTTGTGGGTCATTCATTTGGCAGACTTTAGATAAAAGTTTAGTTGGCAGCATGCTTTGTTACGTGCATGCGTTAAACTGAATAAGAACAAGGGATGGACTATGGTTTTTTCGAATTAATTAATTAGTATGTCCGAGGACGAGGCGGGCATATGGATGTCTCGCGTGCTCCGCAATAAGACGGCGAGAGCTCTTTTATGGCCAAGAAGTCCCGATCGAACGTTCGCGATTGATTGACTCGCATTACATTACAAGGGCCGTGCACAGCTGGCCCCGGTGTTTACAGGCATGTAGTACCGAGCATCGTATAGCATCGAATCTGGGACAGAGAAAGAGAGAGGACACCGGTAAAGCGATATCGCTGGACTATATCGACCGCGGTTCGTGTAAGTGGCTCGAGAGGCACAAATTTGCCCTTGGGATTCCTGCGAGGCGTGGGTGATCAGCTTTTTCATCCGACGATTGGCGAACAATTCAACGGTATACGTATTCAGTCCCGCGTCGCGTTGTCTCGCCTTGTGCTCTTTCTTTTCACGACAACGATCGAGATTTCACACTGACTCGCGTATTCGATTAAGAGAAAGGATCGAAAGTTCCTAGTAGCAAATTGCAAGGATAAAAAGGAAAAAGATGGGACGAGCGATGCGTTCTATGATTCAACGTGAACCTTAAAAACTGTAGAATAGTAGGTTGGGAAGATGATGGTGCATGGTAGTAATATATATCTTGGTACGATAACTGCTTTTCACCGAATACGTGTGTATTGCGGTGGGAAAGAACAACCCGTCGCGGACCGTTTCGTACTTCTACCCGTTCACGTAACGCTTAAACAGGTGGAACGAAACGCGGTGATGCTAAGCGAATCTATAAAATTGACTCGCGTGATCCTCCGCTTTGTGCTTACTTTACCGGGTCACGCGATACCGGAGCAATAATCCGTAATGGCAGAAGAGAATATTTAGTTTTTGCGACCCACGGGTAAACTGAGCGTGCTGACCGTATAGCTAATTACATCCCTTTTATTCATGGTTGGGCAGTCGCAGGGCGTCTTTATATAGAATCGATTAAATAAGTAAGACTACTTGAAATTGCTCATGATTTATTCAGAATCAGTTGATTATCATATCTGAAGAATATATTTCGATTTTACTTTAATAAATAACCAGATCACTTTCGAATGAATTAATCTCCTTATCCCGGAAAATAAGATACCGTGTTCGCTTACACATTCTAAGGACAACGATCGGCGTGCATGGATCTAGGTGTGTACGCGGATCAGGATAAGGGTGGGTATCTTGCGACACGATAGAAAATGCGGGCAAGGTTATTCCCTTTCCAATCCACGCCACAATGGACACGCGGAACCGCAACGATCAACGATATGGCTCGCGAAGTAGGACACCTTCGAGCAGGATGGTTAGACCAAGGTACTTTCGAACGATTTCTGGATACTGCACGGCGTATATAACTCGGGGCGGTCTAACGCAATTTGTTATTATCAACCATTTTCCGCCGCGAAAGAAAGCGAAATTATTTACAGAAACGTGTATCGAACGCTAGAGAGAGAATCGAATTTGCATTTGACTCTCGATGGAATTTGAGTTCTATCATTATCATTTGACAATGATGTTGCATATACGGGCAAAATTATTTATCTCGAATCAATAGACGACACCGGACGGTATCCGTACTCCAATATTCTCGCTCGATTTCAAGACGGGTTTCACCGAATGCTTTTTTAGCGAGAAAGAAACAAACTGCCGGTGGATTCGCATCGTCGCTCGCTCGAGTTGGCCGACCTTCACCCGGCTACCGTCGCCATTATGCTCGTTACACACTGGTCGCGGTTGTAATTTACGGTTAACCGAACGGAAACCGAAGGGGAGCGACCGCGTTGCATGTAGCAACGAGGTCGTCGTGTATAAGGCCTTAACGAACAAACTGCGGCCGGCTCTCTCTTCTTTTCTTGCTCTTGGATACGTTTCGCCGCGATGCGATACGATATCGCCGCCCGTGCAAATTCGTCTCATTCTCCTTTGCGCAGCTTTTACGCGAGACCGGGATCATCAGCGAGGGCACGAAAACTACTTGATTTATAAAAGTAAATTATGTCTTTATATTTCCAGAAATACACAGCATATGTACGTGTTATGATCATTTGGGACATATAAAAATTGAAATCTTCTTATATAGTATGTGTATGGCGTGAAACGGGTGAGTGGTGAACGCACATTTCTTGTATCGTTAGCTCTAATAGCCATGAATGGAAACGCTGACCAAACTACCTTCATTTCGTTGAAAGAGTTCGCTGCCCACAGAAAGAGAGAAATGTACGTAGGCGTCGGAGTCACGGAAGATCTAGTAATTTCGTCATAAAGAATGATACTCCAAGTAGCGAATTCACGATCATGAAAAAATTTAATACCTTCCACGAGACACGTTGAACATTTCGAGAAAATGAGATGCGAATTCAAATTATGTCATGTTATATTAGACTAACAAATTAATTATGTTAATTATAAACTATGAATTAAAATGATACAGTCCTTACGTGGAGACACTTATGAATATGTTTTATAAATCGAATGATTAAAAAACTGTGATACGCGTTCGAAGCGCGATGATAAGATACACTACGTAGCAATGGCAATAAAAAATACTGGCAAGGGGGAGATCGTGGCTCGTAGATCATCGTGATCACGAACGATCCGATCCAAAGTCACCCTCCTCCGTCGTGCTCGACTCCCTACCCAGTCTATGTCGTAATATCTTGGCAACTACGTACTATGTATACCTCCGGTACTAGTTCTCTGTTCGTGATCGATCTCGATCCATACATCATTCCAACGGGACGTTTTTCGCTCGATTGAGATTTGCTGATTTCCCTTCCCACCATAGAGATCTATGCTGAGACTCGTCTAATGCACGAATCCAAAACAAGATCTCCTTGCGATAAGCTAGCGAACGAATTCGAGGGAAACTTTTTGAACAGACGCGTCTGTATTATTCGGAGGGTTGGTCTCGAAAAAGAATAACAAGTAACACCTGCGTCAACCGGGTGTTTTCTCGTAACGGGCACGAATAACAACCTGTCTAAATACGGCACCGGCGAATAACGACCGCCAGAATTTCTCGTTACTCGGCGAAGTCCTAGTCATAGTCTCCGTTCGGAGTCTAGTTGACTCGCTCCGACTAGTAGATAGCTTCAACGCGATCCACGGCAAGAGAGTTATCGATCGGATGAGCGAGCAGCGCGCCAGCGAACGGACAATGATCACGGCGACCTTGAGAAGAAGGCAACGTTTGTTCGCCGATGCAACGCGCGCACGCTGCATACCATCGTATTTTCTCACCCGTGAAGATCGGAGCCACCGCGCTTTTTTTCTTTAACGGAGAGAGAGAGTTCGCGACGATCCCGGCGGAGATCACCGATGGCGACCGTTCCGATCGAGCGATCTGATAAATATAATTAAGGAGACGGGAAGCTGAAGAGCCCTCGACACGGAATGCCACGGTCGCTTTATCATCCGCTGTATCTGTATCGCCGATAATCGCCATCATCATGCGGAAGGGATGTTAATAAGATGTCGTGCGTGCAGCCTGGACCTCGCCGAGTCACGACACGTCCCTATGCCACGGCGAACTAACGACCGTTTGTCAAAACAGGAAATCTTTATTCCTCGGTATGTCGATTGCACGGACCGAGGAAATGCGAGAAGTAACAGAAAGCAGGAGAATCGGAAGGAAGCAAGCGTTAACGTTCCAACTTAAGACTCGAAATCGCATCCTCTCACATTGTAGGCTGTAGGCGAACGGAGAGTATTGTTATGCTAAGTGAAAAGACGCTCCGAGAAAAGAAACGGAGGAAGTATCCTCGAGAGCAAAGGACACAAAAACGGCTCGAGCCAATGAAATTACAGGGGAACAACACAGCTGTTGGTTGTACGGAGGCAGCTGTGGACCGCGACCCAAAACTCCATCGAGGGTTAGGAAAAATCGTGAAAGAATCAGCCCGTAACACCACCCGAACGGAAATCTGTCGAGGAGAGATCGACGCGTTTAGCTCGAAATTCGTGAGAGTGAAATAAAGAGATTTTTACGATCGACCAGATCTCGGAACGAGACTAACCGGAGCCTGACGCGATCTACCGGCGCACGATTTTCAAGATCCCTATCGTAAAAAGTGAAACGGATCGCGCGCGTGTCGGAACATTATCGTACGCGTTTCCGAAACAAGACGTCCTTAAACGTTCTACGAACAAAGGCCACGGTATTAACGACAAACCGAAACCGGATGTGAGCGGAATCCTTTTGCTAGGAGATCCAGCGCGATGCGCCCAGAGATCTTGTTTTCCCCCCTTCGATGGAAGGTCATCGACGACCGGATCGCGAACAAGTAGGCAGCCAGGCTGTCGCACTAATTGCAGGTGCCGTTACCGTTACTTTCCAGATGGCATGCCCGTTTCTGTCGCGTTACCTCGTCTGCTCCAATCGGAGCGTTCTCTGTGAATGTAATCCGACTATTTGCCGCTCAGATTTTCCTTTGCGATTCGCTTTTTTCAACGTTACCGTTATCGCCATTCAAGTTTCGCGTTCAATTCCATTTTCAGAACTCAAATGCAAAGTGAAAGGAATAAAGGCCGTTCCCTATTAAGTATGCACCCAATTCATTGTACTTCGTCCGCACACGTACATTTCGGGCGATACTTATTTGCCAAATTCAGTAAGAAAAAAGGAATAGTATTTCATAATATTCCGTAGCAATTTTTTTGCATTAAAAACTATTTCGTACTTAACATTTATTAAGAGAAAGTGTAGATTGTTTATTGGAACTTATTGTTTGTTTCTCCCCATCCGAGTTACAGTAATAGTATAATTTATGAACGAACATCGATAAACCCGAAAAGTTTACCCATAGTTTCAAGTAAATTGTTGGTGAGCGCGTTCGGTTGGCAGAGGCGAAGATACATTGTAACGTATCTGCCTATTATAAGGGTATAAATATCGAGTCGCAAGTGCATAGCGGACGGTCTCTGCATTCTCAGTCCGGCCACAAGCTATTTTCAACCCACGCTAAACTCTCTCGCTCTCTCTGCTTTGCACGATCCCCACTTGTCTCCGAGTATTCTAAGACGCGACCCGATACCATAAAAAGCGACTGCCCGCTCCTGCAGATCTACGAAATATCTTTCTATCGATCAGATCCGCTGTGATAGCCAAAACATGAACTGCCATTCCAATGCAGCTAAATATTTTCCCACGTGGAAATTTTTATTACTACTTTTTTCATTCTATGATCGTTTAATCATTCTCCTTACATAATAGATACGTATGAAATGCTGTTTTTTGAATACACGATTTAAGCATACATGTACCAACGCAATAACACTGCGACAATCCAGGAATTCATTGTATCCACCCACAACTTATCGGTGCAGTGTTTTATCTGGTAGTCTTAACAGATAATGATATTTAAAATAAGATATCGTTCAGACCATTTACGGGCATATGAGTGAGATATGCTTGTTAACTGAATCATGTTTCAGGAACGAATTATTTGTTCCTCAAACTACAACGCATTACAAAATTACATCTCCCCCAATCAAGAGAACGAAATATTTATATAGAGAAATACATTACACTCATGATTCATTAAAGCTCCATGCAAATAGTTTACGATTTTAGAAAATTCGAAACATGTTTTAGTTGCGTCAAAATATCCCTGGAATCTCATATAACGTCAGGTAACAACAAAACGCGTATATATATGTTTCTACATATGTATATTGTGTCTATTCAAACGAATTGGTAACAGTTGTAAAGTGAGTCACCACGAGAACGAGAAAAAGTTTGAAGTAATTGACCTTCGCTATGATCTACGTCAATAAACGTGTTCGGAAGCGTGTCGTTAAGAGATAGGAAAAATAATCTTTCTTTGTTTTAAACTTATTTCGCCGGTGTTCAAATTATTCTTTGAGAATAAAAATCTGTAACGTTTTGCAAATGATGCAGAGCAAAATTGATCCAACGTTAAATGCTAACGATTATGATGGATCCAAATAACGATCAAACATCGATGAGGCAAAATGTTGTAGTAGACACTATAAGCGCCAGCATATATCAAGAATAAGCATTTATTACGTGGGCAAGATCTCTTAATTGGTAGTAACGAAACAGTGCGCAATCGCTCCAATTTATTTACATTCACGAGTAATAATCCACGGGCCGATACAGCCATAATATTTATATCGAGAGCCTTTCTTACGAGTGCTTATGGCACGATCGTGGCAACTGAACGTTCCAGACGCGATGGCATAAACTCGATTGGCTCGACCCCTCTTCTCTTTATAATCAATCACTTTTTTCAAACGATAGATTGATTATGCTTAATCCTGCAATGCAGAAAAGATCGTGGAAACCGCGCATAGAAATCGGACATAGCGTACGTAATTCTCTCTTTGGAATATTGCACAATTAAGTCTGTTTCAAAGAATCGCGCCGGTTGTTTGCATTCCTTTCCTTAATGATACATCAGAGTTTATATCGAGGTTGCGGATTAACCGCTGCTGATTAAACAATCTAAAAGTCAATTTTCCTCGAATCGCACATAACTGCGCACAATTAACAATATATTTTTTACAGTTAGGTACCGTGAATAGAATTAATAAAAATAATGAAATACGAACGCAAATTTTGTATTTGATGTATCCTGTTTCAAATTAGTTCTCATTTGAAACAAAATGGCATGGAGCGAGTTATACGTGGCAACGTCAGGTTCTCAGTCTCCGTTCTTTCAATATGAGACGAGAGTGTTGCACGCGGCTTAAATCTTGAACGGGGCAGGTGTTTAGTACGCAGCTGTTATTTCGCATTGGCAGATAACAGCTAACGACCGACGATTTCAATTGACGGCTGCATAAGTCTACGCGATAGTTCACACCTTTGAGAAATATATCGATCATAAGATTTTATCGCGAACTATGGATGAATAAAAATGCTAATATTGATTTGGAGCGCATCTCTACGCGATACCAGTAGTCGATAGAAATATGTATACCTAATTCATTGTCTTTTGACCTCAACAAATATAGGTAAATACTTATCGTCCTTTTTTATGTGTACGTGGGGCCAAAATCTAATGATTTAAGTATATACACTTTTGAAACAAAACCGTGTCAGTAGGTAAATGCAAACTGCATTTTCGCAATTTATCAAGAGTTTATCTTGTCGGAAGAACGGACACATTCTTTCACAATGTCTGCAATCGATATGTGCAGAAGATTAAGGTGCAAACAGCGAGAACCATTTTGATAACGTATAATGACAACAAACAAGGTGGCCTAGATTACCGTTGATCTGCAACGAGAATATCGTTTGCAATAGTCACTACTTCCAGTGATCATCAAACAAAAGGACCGCGAATGGAAACGGCACTGGAGCAAATCGAGGATGAATGCGTGATCGCTCGTAACGATAATCATTGCATCTCGAGACTTTCCGGTAAATTTTATCACAGTAAATGACAGCGCCTCTTGCATCCTCAATATAAAAAATATGTACTACATATCCTTAGCGTGAAAGATTACGTTGTAGTCGCGCATGTAGGTATTTGCGTGCACGCGCGTTGCGACAAGAAACTTTTCCTTTCGCGATGGAATCCGGAGCACGTGTCCTTCGTGATTAATTGCTCCGAAACAACAATTTCAGAACACCGATATGCGCCGCACGCACACGTGCCTCGACGTTGCGCGATTTTGAAAAACCTCCCGGCCTTGGCGACCGTTGAAATATCGCGATAGTAGTTAATCTACGGCTCGCTGTTGCTTAGTAATCTCTTAGTTCTATCGCTACTTTGTAGCCAAATAATATGTACAATACAATATTAACCTTTACGTTATTCTTCCAGTCTATTTTCTTGCTTGTTTGACAACATGATAAAAAGCCAGCAATATGTATGTACATATTGATAAAAAAGAACAAGCGAATTGAAAGTGATTGATTTAAAAGATTGTATACATGTTACATGTACATCTATGGGATACACAGGTAATCATACACTGTGTATGTGATAAAGTATCTTCTGGAACAAGTAATAAAACAATAAGAACTGATATGGAACATAAAAAAAGGATTGCAGTAGTTAATATTTCTGCAGCGATTAATATTAGAAATGAATTGACTGTGTCGCTTGCGTACGAATGGCGGCGCGCGACCCGATTCGAGAATTTCTCTTCGGCTTACGATTTCTTACGATTGAGGAGTCATTCAGGACATTCGGAGAAGCATCTTCGCAGATGGTCCTCGACCTTGCTCACTTTTGGGGGCCGTATCGTGCTGTTCACGGTACACATTCTCTCTTTCATGCTTCGCTTTCTTGTTCTTTGTCAAAGAAGAAACGAAATTCTTGCGGGCGAGAGAAAAAGACGAAGATAGGCTTGTAGACAGAGGTCGTGAAAGAGTATCGCCGCGCGAAGTCTCGACCTCGATCTCTCGCGGTAGGGGCACTTTCTTTCTCCAGAGGGTCCGGAACCGAGTTAAGGGAATCCCTGGGCCCTACCAGGACATTCTTCTACTGGAACATTTTTTGTTTAACGGCTCGAATCTTGTCTAGAACATTTTTACGCTTCGTCTATTCTTCGTTTCGGACCACAGCACGATACGGCGACCGTAAGTAGTAGGAAGAATGAAAGATTACCTACTCTGGAAGAAAGCGATTCGACACGGTAGGCAATCGAGACGTAAAGGACGCGAGCGGAAAGAGAGAGAGAGAGAGAAGTAAACCATTTTAATTAACGGAGCACAGAGCGTGTGATGGTTCTGCGACCTCGCGAGGTCGTAGGAAGAACGCGCAGCGCTATCCCGAGTCGAAAGCATACAGACGCGGTAACCTCGTTACTTCGTTACACACAGACTTTAATCGAAAGAGACGCGGACGTGTATGTTGAATGTTCATGTAGCTAGTAGGTAATGGACGAAAGTCGTTTAAAAAATTATCAGGTATTTTAACGTGAGAGTAAAAGCAAGATCAAGAGAATTTGTATACTTTACGATACCTGCGGATCCCATCTGTCTTAAGACTCATTAAATTTAATAGTTAAAGATAACATGAAAGTATATATGTACTATTATGGGACTAATATATTCGAATTTTAATATGTTTAAACTTCATCAGTCAATATTTACGTTAAAATGGGTACAATAGTATATGTATGAACACATTTATAATCATGGTACTTCCTGATGTACATTTCGCTGATTACCGTAAGCGAGACTGCACTCACCGTGCGAAAGGTTGTTCTTCGACCTCGTACAGCTCCTCGAGGGTCTGTTTCGAGAGAAGCTTCTCTAGTCTCTGGGGCGTGGGAGCGAGATGCCCTGGGATGCTGGTAGTCTCGAACAGCCTGTCCGCCGTCATGGCCGCTGCCGGTTAAACAATATGTCAACTGAACGAAAGTAACGTAAAGTTGCTCCGATAATCTGGAACTCCAGTGGTCCGATCGTGGATATGGTCAAATCACACAAGTCTCGTACAAATCGCACAGAGAATGAAAGACTACGGAACAATTTCACTTCCGCAGCTTGATCACAGCTACCGATGCTCGTGTTTAATATCCGTGTACACAAACGAACGTTAGAAAGGAAGCGGCGAGACAGAGAGAGAAAAAAAGGGAAGGTGTTTTCCGCTTCGGTCACTGCGTTTACACGGCCTACGTCTACTCACGCCGACAACGCAACGGCGAACGAATCACCACGTCACTGTCGCGATTAGAGGCACGCATTTCCGATAACGAGAATCCAGCTTCGCACGTCTTAGCACACGGCGATACAACCGTACCTCGGTGTCATCAATATCCGACTGGACACCGATCGCGAAACGAAGGCACGCGCTGGTATCGTGCGAGCCTTATCACGCGCTACCACTCCACGCGACGGTTGACCAACAATTGAACCTTCCGCCGTAGCTTTGCGCGATCCCCACTCTCGTCATTCCCAAGCGCCTTCGCTATCTCCAACATGGTGGGGAAAGTATATCCCCGCTTGGAAACTCGGTGACAGTGCCGAGCCAAACCGAGCAAGCGCGAAACCGGCCGAACCGAACTATACAACCTCTCCCAGTCTCGCATTGGGCCTGAATGCAACAAAGACAGCATGCAGCAGGCAGGCATGCACCTACGCTACACCGACCAACCGACCACTTCCTCTTCTCTCTCTCGCTCTCGGTCCTTTCATTCCCCTGTATTTCGTCTGATCCTCTTCCCCTTTTTCTACGTTTCACCATGCTTCAAGCTCTGCAAAATGATTCCATGATTAACAAATTGGAATGCGAACATGAGGCTCGGTAACGAAATCCCGAGCGCAGAGAGTATCTCTATTTTTGCGATCACGAATCCGGAGATTTCAATGCTGCGCTTTTCGAACAAGCAATGTGCAGAGATGAATAAGCATCCACTCAAACGCGTAGCGTAATCTACTTGTAACGATCATTATAGGATATCGTCTTAAGATTTTAAGGAACTCTCAACCAAACTCTACCCTATGGAACCATAACCGAATTCTTCGACTATACTTTTGGAATGTTCTACTACTTTCTAGACTGTAGACTGTATTATGTAATATTTGATTGGAAAGTGTCGCATATTAAAGGAACACGAATTTAATTGTTTCTCTATTTTCCATCAGTAAACCATTTTTATCTTACAACAGTGAAAAGACATTTATTTTCAGGATTGATAAAAGAATAATGTCCTAAGCTTTTCTGCACTTTGAAATTAACTAAAGGAGGTATTATAATGTAACGTAGATCGCGTTAATATTATTATAATAAATGTAAAAAATATAAAGAACATTAGCAACGAATAACTCGAAACTTGCCCAGTAAACGGAACTTACCTTGGACTAGGAAAGAAACGCGGAGAGCCTGGAGGTTTGTAAAGCGTGCCAGGATCTTGTCAACCACCGTGCACGATTATGGCGACCGGCATGAATAATTGAATGCATAATTTATCGATTTCGCGGCGAAAGAGTAGCAGCGTACTGCATTGCCGGAGAAAGAGAGGGGCCGCGCTCGGTGCACCGCGGCGCGGCTCGTAGCTATGCGCGCCTCTGCATTATAGATCTCCTAATAAGTCGGTGCAGCTTCCAATGCCGAGATAAATCAGCTAATCTCGATAAGGATAACCGTTGTCTCGACGACGGTAACTATGACGTGGTTATCCCCGTTTGAGCGCGCGGCCGAGACTCGCAGACATCGCGGAATTGGAAACAGAACGGAGATTGAATTAATGAAACCTCGTTGCTCGTCTCCTTTCTAAGATGACGGAACCGAGCGTGCCAAATGAAGCGGAGGTTCGTGCTTCGAATAATTTCTATTCTGTCCGCTTGACATCTACGTATCCATCTACATAGACGTTATTAAGAAATTTGACCGGTCGGACGAGAAATTCCTCGGACGCGTTTCTTAACAGGATCTTGCGAAAGGCCGCGGACGAGTTTCTTAATCGAGTTATCCGTCGCTTCCGATGAGCCCGTCTGACGCAATTAATGCATACCGTTGAGATAATATATCCGTCTGAATTAAATTGATTTGTAAAATACGTCCGAACGATGCGTCCACTGCATCTGGTAATACCTGATTCAAGTAGGTTACAGATAGCGGAGGAGCGAGTTTGCGCTGCTTAATAGACTTTCGGTGGCAAAAGCTGGTTTCCTTCGACTTATCTAAGGCCTTATAATTGTAAGCGTTGACCACCCATCCCGAACGAGATCGCTGGTTTTTCTTGGAAATATTCAGTTTCAATTAAACGTGAATTATGTACACTCTATAAATACTCAGCCAGTTAATGAACCTTGTCAGCCCTCTACCTCTACTGTTTTAGTGCAGTTATAAACTGAATATTACAATTTCAGGTAGTCAATTTCTTCTCTTCCACCAGATAACAAATATGTAAAAAATCAAACGTTCCAAGCAAATCTCTCTGATTCATTTAAAAAAGATAGAGGATAGGTAACAAGAGTAGAAGATTGTAAGGCAAAAGTTACACGAGGTCGAATTTATCTCGAAAGCGACGAAGCATTACGAGCCAACCGGACATGCGGCGCGTATCGCGTGGAGGAGCACGCACGAAGGGTTTTCGAGAAAGTTACGCCGACGATAGTAAATACGTACACGGTGGGAATCATTCTGACAAGGCAAGACCCTCCGAACGAACAAAAGTCCATCGACAAGCCGATGCTTCAAAGGCCGGACGATTTACACGTTTGTACAGTGTACGCTTCGATGATGATGCGCGGGCTGATTCATCACGCGGCGAGTAATCTACGCATACAACCAGTTTTCTAGGATACCAATTGTAATCGATGATCCTGTGCGGAACGCTGCAGCGCGGCGTGCACTGTATCATCGGCTCGAGCGATTGAAACGCGCCGCGCCGCGCCGTTTCCTTCCCGACCATCGATTTCACGGGCATTCGAATCCATTAATACCTCTAAGTAACAACCGGTGACGTCTGTTCGTAACGACGATTAGCTTTACTACCTGAAATCATCGAGGTAATCGAGGCAGTGAGACTATCTTTAGCTCGATGCATTTTTACATACGTGATATATAATATATTATATTTTTTTGTTCTCATCAGAGGAAACTAGCTAATTGAAATTGAATAATCTAATCACCTATCAATTATCTTATCATAGTTTTTTTTTCTTCCTAAATTCATATTCGTCTGGTAATACATTTTTCGCTCTCATCCAACGATAAAAGTTCGCCACGCGATTAGATACAAAGACACAATCAAGAGACTCATTCGGTATCTTCGTAATTTATTGTTGCACCGCTTTTTTCAAAATTCAACGCTATCCTTTTTTGTATTAGCTTTTTACAAATTATATAGTATATATAGTCGCGTATTCTATAATTCGTAGTGAACGCAAAATAGTATAAGTATTTTTTCTTCGACTCTTTTTTGTGAACAGACGTTGATCGTTTGAGTAATTTCCCTTTAAAATGCGGACACGGGTATATTGAGGGGATCCTGGTAACTTTCCCTCCTACGCTTCGACAACGCACTCAGGAAACGAGAGGAGAGACAGAAAGAGATAGGAGCAGGCAGTGGCATGCAAGAGAACCTTTCTAATTCGTCTAAGGAGTTGATGTTTTCGTGTCAGCTAGTAGATGGTAATGGAGTGCTGCCTAGCAGAAGGGGCAAGGACGACCGAGGCCGATCCCGTGCCGAGCAACATGGCAGGAAGTCGACTCTGAAGAAAGAAAGAGAAGAAGCCGATCAACAGGCTGACACTGACGACTGCTCGACCACCTTTCTCGCGTACGCATTTCCGCTAACTCAATCTTGCGTCTAATACACATGAAATAAGTTTGAAAACTCTCAAAGAAATGCAGATAATGCTGTCGGTCGATGTGAACGCAATTTAATTGACATTGACTTGTAAATACAGCAAAAAATGATCTTTTCACTATATTTACGCTCACTAAATTTAAAAAAGGACAATGCACTCTTTTGATCGTAAGATAGAAAATCTAAAGCAGTGAAAGAGATACGTCAGAATGGTTTGTATATCCTTTCTCACGTACCTGTTTCTTGGAAAGAGTTCACGGAACATTGCAAGTAAACGAGGATATTATAATTTGGCGCAAAGAATAGGAACGGACTCCGGTATCTCCTTGTCGAATGGCCCACATACATGGCAAACATTATTATGGACCATTTATTACCAACTAGAGTCTTTTAAGTATAAATCTCGGACAAATCAGATGTACTGAATTTCTCTGATTCACATTTTTTAGTATAAAACTTTGTGCCATCACATTTAATGAAAATATGAATCGCCTCTGGTTCGCTTCGATACAGGCGAAAATTCCATGCTGATACGAAGCGAATCATAATTTATGTTTACAAATGTATGACAGAAACTCGGTATATTCCGGGCTTTCACAGCCGTTTGAAAAGCTGGCTTCTTTATGCGAAGCGGGTATCATTATGCGGTCTTCCAAGAGGCGTCGAGAATCTGTTCCGGATCCTTTGTTCAGCGTTCCCTGCAAGCAGCTTTCTTTTTGAATTTGCGGACGATGATAAGGATCCAGATGCCGGAACATTGTTCGTTGGATAGTCCTTTTAAAAGCCCGTGTTTGCCGAGCCAACGATCTTCGCTATAGATCAGAATGGTACGTTTCCGTGGAAAGTAGCAAGCGATTTGTCTTTGTCTAGGAAAATAATGTGACGCTGATGAGCGTCATCGAGAATTCCTTCCATTGGCTTCTTCAATCCTTTCTCACTTCAATGTTAATGATGATAAAAAAAATACCCGCTTCCAATCAATTAAGCACATAGGCGTGCGGTTTTCATTTCAATTTACGTAACGTTTCCACAAAGCATGTATCTATACGACGTATTCAGTTATTCAGATAAAGTATACAAAAGAGAAATAATGTAATTCATTTTCTGTTCCTTTTCACGAACAGAATTTTTCACGGTGATGTTCAATCGACAAGAATCTTGCATATGCCAAACACATCGTGTTCGACTACGTGGAACCATAAATGAAGTCAGGATTAATGCGTGTCTGCGTCGAGTTCGTAAACCAGAGTTCGCCTCCTCACCCTCGCAGGAGATTTATGCTGCCATTCGTGGCAAAAGTTATTGTTCCCGTGGGTCTTTGTGCGTTCCCCACGTGTTCGTAAACACTCGATACACGCACATGCTGCGCATTGCCCCTGCGCCACTCTGGGTTTTGCCAAATGTCAGGGATGGTAAAATTTTCTACCTACAGCCGTGCAACATTGTCACGTGCTCTTTACCCAGGACGAGAGCCACTGTTTGGACAACGTCGATTTACATTCTTGTCGATGTTTTCTACTTGCGGGGTTGAATTCAGGATTTCCTTCAATAGGTGCACACCATCAAAACGCGTTATCAGTATTCAAGTCGCCCGTTGGTCGAAGATGAATTCCGACAGGAAATTTGTAATTATAATCTGCTTCCGAAGGAAATATATTTCCTTTGACTGATATTATATGTGGGAAAATCTTAAGCATGAAATTAGAATTTCCGTAGATATAACAGGACACTCCGTCAAGTATCATCATCTTATTGATACTAATGTCTCTATAAAAAAGTGTGTCAGAATTGATTGGCGCATTTTAACCGAGTGCAAATCGTGTCTCGCAGGGGGTTGAAATTTTATTGCGTGCTAACGTATCCAGACGTATGCACACACGCCCATGGCAAGACAACCCTTACGAGGGTGCGAAAAAGGGAGCACGAGTGTAATGAAACTGAACTCGTGCTCATGCAACTGGATCGAAGATGAACGTTATATCGATGAACCTATATTTATAAATATACGCGTGCGGGCGCGTGTCAGAAGCCAGGAAGAGGGTGGCACTGCGACGGCACAAAGGACTTAATTGCACTGCACGATGACTGGCACGTTTACACGGTAGACGGCCTGGAAATGGTTATTCCTATCGTAGGATACGTATAGAAGCGTTTTTTGGTCTCTAGAGAATTTGTATTGGAAACATTTGTTCTCATTGACAATACAGGTCTAGGTACACAGACGTGATAGCACCGCAACAGCACCGTACTGCAGTGGGAACGTAATGGGAATATAAGTCTCCGTAGGTCAGAGAACGTAATTGTCAGTGTCTTAATCTTTAGGACAGGGTATAGGAATAAACGTATAAAAGCAGGGAGCTCAGGGGTCACGATTGACACCGCTAACTGCCTGTTGTTTAGGGCCCACTATCTACGTCCTACTACTGTCCTATAGACTACGGCAGCTTACCTCAATCATTTTATTGTTTGCAGGATTAAAGGAAATTCCGTTATTTACGAGTGCAATTACATTAGGGGTATTCCGACCCTTCCTAGTTGTAGTTGTAACAGTTATAGGCACGTGAAAGACTTGTGCATGGCGCATGACCGTTGAAAATCGCAAAGGCAGGGAAAATGCTTTATCGATTCAGTTCCTGTTTTAACATCGCTAGCGGCCAGACAGAAAGTCAACGCGCTGTCAATGAAATAACGTCTGCCGCGAATGCTCTCTTCCCTTTTACCGAACCCCGTCATTCGTCTGCACTAGAGCGCGATGTCTCACGTCAAAGCAAGAAGAATGCGTTGTTCCTAATATTTTTGTATCAAAGACCTGTCTACCTCTTTGTCGGTTGCTTTTACTGGCAGGTGTACATAATCGATACTGGACATAAAGGTTATCAAACCGTCTGAGTCGACGAAGCCCGTCAATGAAACTCGTTCATTAACTTTGACGACGCGTGACAATGATATCTGCAACAATCTGTGATAACGTGAGCGATCGATCTTAGTCACTCTCAATGTCTCCGATTCTTGACTCTGTACCGGGACACGTACTGAGGTTAATATCCGCTAAAAATTTAAAGAAGTACTTGAAAAGATTACAGAATCGCTGTTTATTATTCTTATTCAAATGATGCGACGAACTGTCGGCGTAACGACAGAGTGATTTATTGTTCCCCCAACGAGGACGTGACGCTTCTTCGTCGTCGCGATTGTAACATGATGCAACGAAAGAAATCGGTTGAACAATCCGCGTGCGCGCGTAACTTGATTATGATTTACAGTTAGGTTCACCGGAAGTGAAACCGTCAACGAAAGATTTATGCTACATCGAAGATCGTAATTGCCTTGTTCATGCCGCGTCGGGTCGCTGCGCTGCACATGGCGAAGGGTCCTATAGTCAATTGTTACACGGTTTCCACGTGCTCGGTGAAAGTATTTTTAAGCCGAGTTCGTCCTTAAAATAACCGTTTCAAGGAGATGCAACACGTGTAGGTATTAAAGGAGACGACGGCCGTTCGTGCAAATGCATACGTTCGGTGCGGCTTGCCTAGCTGCCTGCCTGGACAATAAGACGGGCCTGCGCTCCGTATGGCGCAACGTAATCTGTTCCACGTGTCTGTAAGAGGATCTCTTTAGCGATAGAATCGTTAGGGTAGTTCGACTGTAGATTACACAAGACCCATGTCAGGCAACCATCGACTACATGTGTACATACGTATATATCTTCGTATCTAGGATAAATACTACCGACGGCTACTGGCACAGTTCTACTTCCGAGAAAAGTAAAATCATGAATGAAACGAAAAAGAATTCGTCACTAAAGTTTCCTCATTGGGGATACGTCATCGTCGTGGTCTTATAGAGAATTCACGACTTATTCATGCGTTCCGTAGCTTAATATCATGGTTCTTCCGGTATATGTGTTAAAAAAAATTTCTTATAATGATATAAAAAATTCCGAGGATTATTATAAATAAGAATACGAGGACATTTATATTTAGGGGCGATTGCGATGATTAGAGCAACAGGTGATGGAGAACAGTGGAAAAAGTAATTATTAGGGTTGGTAAGTAGACGCGACACGCGAGAGAATTGTGGTGTATGAACAAAAGCAGCACAAGAAATTAAAAATCTTTAATCATTTCTATTGAGTTTAGTTTTTCGATTTCACATTTATTCACTTTACAAAGAAAAAAATAACATAATTGTCATTCGACTCATATAGTACAGTTACAGGACATCTGTTTGTTAAATAATATAGATAAGATTTATGCTCACGCAACAGATCACACATCATTCAATATCGCCACACATCATTCAATATCGCCCAATGTAAACACATTTGTTACCGTCACTCGACTAACAAGAAAT